>NC_139956.1:43795673-44040673 GCF_963454915.1 Gymnoscopelus microlampas | reverse complement strand
CATGTGGTAGTTTATGTGTTTGCGTTGGTTTGTTCTATACCCAATAAGCACTGTAGACATTGCATTTTGCAATTTATATTCACATTTTCATTATTAAAGGTGAGTCAATTAATGTGTATAACATTAAACTAACAGCAGTCTGTTCCATTTTAAGACCATGTTTAAGGCAGTCCTGCAACGGGCCAGGTACCCGCGTTTGACGGGGGAAAACGGGGGGAAAATATACTTTTATAAGTTCACAGGTACGGGAACGGGCGGCACTGAAGTAAACGCGAGCGGGTAACATTTTGTTGTGAAAATCAGAGAGCACTGTTTCCGCCCAAACAACGTCACTTGTGTAACTTAACACAGCACAACGGCATGGAGGAGCATGCCGGTCAGTTATCTTAACTCACATAAACACATTGAACATCCTGTTAAATCTTCAAATTAAAACTATCTGACAATGTAAACAACAACACATGCGTGCTGCGTATATGCACGTTCGTGCGCGTGGCTAAAGTTCGCTCCTCCGTTCTTCACTTGATTTCTGAACGAACCTGACCACTGAATGCAGAGCTATTGTCGAAGGCTGCTTTTTCAACACATTTAAACACGCTTTTAAATTGAGTGACTGTCTGTAGGCTATTTACATTTTAGGCTACTCTGCATGTAATCACGGGTAAACGGGTGGTCAACAGGTGCATTATTTGACGGGCGGGGCGGGTCTAGTTCGTATTTTGGAATAATCACGGGTGGCGGGTCGGTCTACGGATCGTATTGACGGGCGGGGCGGGCGCGGGTTCTCAAAATTGGACCATCGGTCCAGGACTCTGGTTTAATGTAGATTATAGATTAATAAAGTGTGTGCATGAGAGGTTGTAATGCATACATTCTTTCTGGCAGTTCTTTGTATTTCAATTTGCATTTAACTTTGTCATTGACTGATTATGTGCCTTAATTAAGAACCATAATCTTAGCTGTTTACTTTTAAAGTTTTTCTTGTTTACTTTTGTAATGCAAAGCACACTTATTATTAATAATAATAATAAAGAACAACAACTACTACTACTGTGCTGCTTGCCATGATATCCTAACATATTGTAAACAGGCACTTAACTGCTCCTGGTGAGCAGGTTGGTGCCTTAATGGTTTCCTCTGCTGTTGGTGTGTGAATGTGTGAAAGTAATGCACATTGTAAAGTGCTCCAGATAAAGGAACTATATACAGGCATGCAATGCTCATTTGGTATGTTCTTGCACTCTATTTCAATGACGTGACGCGCACGTCGCTTAACACCTACACTGCAAGTCACACAATGGACAATTGATATGCATCTAGGCTTATTCCTATGTTAATTTGCTAGGTGTGAGTCGGGAGCCTTTGAAAACTTTGTTGAGGTGCGAATTTAAAGTAGTTTTAAATCTATGCGTGTGCCTGCGTGTGCTCCTGGTCAAATAGGTTCCGGCACGGCATGCAAGGCCGTCCAGTGAGCATTGCACCCCTGACTATATGAATGCACCATTTACTATTTACATGTATCTATAAATGCATGAAAGCTCTGTGAGTGTGTCCTTTGACTATCTCTAGAACCATTCAACCGATCAACCTCAAACTTTGTGAGTGTATTAATCCACATATAGCTGTGTATCTGTCTGTCTGTCTGTCTGTGTACCCATACATGGATATCCCAGATGTCATCATCAATATGGCTTCACTGATGTCTATGTCTGATGTCTAGACTGGCCTCCAACTACATAGCCTGGTAAACCATCCCGGTTACCAGGCTACCAAATACAAGCCCATAGTAGTATTAACTCTGGTCATTGGGGGGTGCTGTTCACACTACTCACAGCTGGTGATGATAGAGATAATTGGCATTTGACCTAATAATCAACATCTCTCCCCTGTGTGTTCATGATGACAGTATAATGCTGTGTTCACATAGTCCATATTCACACGGCGGCCATTTTGGAATTTAACATTGCGTTGCGGTGGCAACTGGGGTGGCATTTCATTGACTTAAGGCAATATGGCCGCCGTGTGAATATGGTCTATAGCCTGGCAACGTGGATTCACTCTCACGTTCCTCCCCGGTATCAGTCTGGACTTCGGCCCATAGGGAGCGAGTATGAGAAATCAGAAAATGATCGGGCCAATCAGTGACTGCGTTTCAACTGCTGTCCTACAACAATGAAAAGCATCAAAATAATTTTCTGATTTCTCATACTCGCTCCCTATGGGCCGAAGTCCAGACAGATACCGGGGAGGAACGTGAGAGTGAATCCATGTTATCAGTCTGGCCAATGCCAGGCTAGCGTTCACTGACAGCTTCAAAAGATAAAAGCGACATAATAACATATCTGTTGCTGTTAACACATTCACTGCAAGGTACTATGCATCCGCTTTATCCACTGGTGCCAGCGTTTTTTACCTGTTTTGACGATCTTTGGAGAGCCGCAGAAGCCACAACGTGCACGCGGGGGAGGCATGCGTTAATCCGACAGACCTTTTCTCCGACTATGTGGCATCCGCGTGCGGTTAGGGTTAGGGTGCGGGTTTGGTTCGGGTTTAGTATTGGAAACGTCGGAGCGCTGCGCTGTCGGAGGAATGCGCTGTCGGACTAACGTACTGCACCCGCACGCGGATGTAAACAAAAAGTGTCCAAATATCGTTGTTGTGAAAAGCGTCATTTTACATCATTAGCACACTAGTCTCGCGTAGCCAGACCCAACTGAAAATGAAAAACAGCGACCTCTGCTGTTTGTTGTCTCCGCCAGGCCGAAAGGCATGGCAAGAGAGTATGTTTTGCCCCCTGTCTGTCCGTCCGTCCGTCCGTCCGTCCGTCCGTCCGTGTGTGTGTGTGTGTGTGTGTGTGTGTGTGTCTGTGAACAGCTAATCTCTGGCACCGTTGGCTTGATCTCAGCGAAACTGTGCACACAAACTCCCTGGATGCCAGAGCAGAACCTCTGCTCCAAATTTTTCACATGGGCCTTTTATAGCGCCACCAGGAGGCCGATTTGTGCAAAACACATTTTTGAACAGTACTCCTACAGATTTTGGCCAAAAATCCCCCAAATCGGTACACAGTGTCTCTATAGACATTAAAAGAAACGGCTCATTTCAGATTTTTCATATTCCATCCCGATTGGCAAAAATTGTCTTTCAAAGTTTGCAGGAGTACTCTGTTTCAAACAAAATGCCTCAAATCATGAACGCAGCATGCAATTTCTGTGAAATTTTGCACACACATTCCCATTAGGCCGAGGAAGAAATGCCATTTGAAAATGTTCAAATCAGCCTCATGGTGGCGCTGTAACAGGCCGATTCGTGTTTTTACCTATAACTGCACCGATCAGTGTAAAACTTTGTATGCACACTCTCTAGAGGCCAAGGAAAAACATTTGCCCTGCATTTTTCACATTTGCCTTTTATAGCGCCACCAGGAGGCAGACTTATGTAAAACACATTTTTTGATATTAAGCCTTCAGATTTGATCCAAATTTCACGCAAATCGGTACACATGATCTTTATAGTGATGTGATCAAGACGGATCTGTTTGATTTTTCATATTCCATCCTGATTGGCTAACATTGACATGTAATGTTTGCAGGAGTGGCCCGTTTTGAACAAAATGCCGCAAATCATGAACGCAGTGTCCGATTGCGGTGAAACTTTGAATGCACATTTGCACTACGTTGAGGAACAAATGCCACCCTTTTAACATTGGCCTGTAGCGCCACCAGCAGGTCAAATTTAGCAAAACACATTTTTAGAACAAAATATCTCAAATCATGCATGCAGTGTCCGACTGCTGAATAAATGGCACCCTTTTCACATACAGGAGGCCATAATAACCTACCTGGCGGAGACTTGTGCTCCGAGGAGCACTTTTTCTAGTTATATGTCTGTTGGGTCTGGCAGGAAGCAAACGTAACACCAGTGCGCAAGGAAACCGGGGTTTGTGTCTGCCTTCAGCGCATCACTTCCGGTTGGTGCGACTATGTTTTCATTCCCACTAACAATATTTCTACACGGAACACTAACACCACTTCTCCCAGAGAACATGGATGGTTTTGGTTATAAGCCCACTTGTTTCTATGATGAAAGAGTAAGTTAAAATGTGAATATCTTTCCGTGGTTTTGTCTGCTCCGAGGACGCTATTGTTAAATTAGTTTTGGTTAGTTTCGAGGGGGGAAGGGTGGACGGACACGTGAATCCCGCCCACTACATTTGATTGGGTAAAGCGCGGCCTGCTTCCTGATCTAAAGGCACACCCACTTGAAACCAATGCGCACGGGTTGTCAACACGGCTACCGACAGACTCCAACGCAGAGCAGAATCTGTTCTTGAGAGATTATTAGCACACTGGCTTCTCTGCCTTTTCTCTCTCACCAAGAAAACACCAGTTATATAAAAAGCAAAACACCAAGTCTTTGAGTGTTGTGCCGAACATGGTGACCTATCGAATTCTGTTCCGCCCGTTCAGGTGGTGGGAAGCAATTGCGGACAATGGGAAAAGCCTCTCATTGGCTGACCTTCGGACCAATGGTCACGACACTTTTCACAAGTGTCAGTGCGCAAAAATAAAATGTCATAGTAAAAACAAGGTACTATTTCTATCTTCCTCCCTATGAAATATGTGACTCTCTAGGTCAGCCTTTATTAGACTAATGGCTTGGGACTCAAAGTGTCTTGTGGTCTCCTTGTTGGTGCGTCACGAACTGACAGAGAAAAAACTATTTAATGACCTTTGAATGTATTGTTTCTAATCCTAAATAGGTGAAGGGTGTTGTTTATCTGCTGCACTGTCTCTGCTCAGCTCACATGATCATGTGTGTGGATCCTCCTCCCTCATAGTCTGCATATGCACTGACTGATGCTACTGCTACTGACTGCATGTGTCTACAATCATTTCACCAATATGTTGAAACAAAGCCTTCAATATAAACTCACATGTACTTACTTATCGTTGTTGTCGGGCAGAAAACTCCTATCTCCATATTTTTTTCCCGTAAATTAATGCCCCTACTTGATCATACTACAGTGTCACACAAAAGCATCAAAAGTAGCAGATCCAGGAGGGGGGCCCGCTGGCCTAGCGGTCCAGGCACATACAACATATCCAATGCTCCGCGTCTCCCTCTCCCTGTTTCCTGTCCTATCTACACTGTATACTTAAAATAAAGGCAGAAAAGACCCAACATTTTTTTTTTTTTAAGTAGCAAATCCAGATGTAGATCTGCTACTTTTTCTGTTTTATGAATTTGAATCCTTCGAAAAATATATAGTTTGTACACCTACAAAGGCGACAGGTGCGTGGGGGAAGACCAAACGAGGGCCCCAGCGCACTGAAAGAAATAACAGTCTTCAAATGCAATTAAAAGGTTTTAATGGGAATAACAACGTTTCGGTCTGACCGAAACAACCTGAATATGAATCCTAAAAAGTAACAGTTTTGTTTTTTTGGACATTTCCACCCAACGGATACGTTATATAGGTTGGTTTCACCAATGGATGGTGAAGTGAGGCGCTCCCGCAGTGTGTTTTGTGTGGTGAGGTGATGAGTAATAAGAGCTTAAAAATGACAGAACTTAAACACTATACTTATACTTATACACACTTATACTTATACACTATATAATACCGGAGTCCCAGGGTTCCCCATACTATAGGCCCCCCTGATTGTCATTCTCCTATTTTCACAGAATACTCTCCCCAGAATAGGGACACTAGGGTTCAAGTGGTTAAACCGAAACCTCCAAACAAAGCATCAGGAAAAGACAAGAGGGTTATCCCTGAGCAAAGAAGAAACATTCAAGAGACACTGGGCCTCATTCAGCAATGGTACTTAAGAGGATTTCTTTTCTTAAACCCACTTAAGAAGTTTTTAAGAAGATTTTGGTATTCTCCAATGTTTTCTTAGCTGTGATCTGTTCTTAGGTAAGAACAGAATCTACGCACACTGATGAGCACTCTTAGGGTGGCCTTTGAGTTCTTAAGTGTGACATGTTTGTGCAAAAATAATTAATTCTCGAAGTTTCTTCAATTCTACAGTTGTATAATATGGGATTTAAATTACAATAATATTTTCATCATACCTTTAGAGCAAAAAAGGTTCTCAAAAGTGTGGTCTGGGGACCCCCAGGGGTCCTTGAGGGAGTTCCAGGGGGTCCACAGCAAACGAGGAACCCGGATGAGTTGAAGCCCAAGCCCCATACCCACCCCATAACCCCCCACCCAACCCACCCTCATCGCCCCCCCCCCCACCACCCTCATCGCCGCCCCCCCATACCCCCACCCCCATATCCCCGACATTCGCCACACCCCCATTTTCCCGTCCCCTTCTTACCCGAAAGCCCCCCTATACCCACCCGTCACACCCATCCCCATACCCCCCACACAGCCCCCTACACCCCTCCTTGCACCACCATATCACCCACCACACCCCTATATCCACCCCATTACATACCAAACAAGCTGCTACCTTAAAGACCCTCCATATCCACCCACCAGCTTTCAGTAATAAAATGTTTTATATCCACTACTAACGCTACTCCTGAACATGAAATATGGATAACATTTTTAACAGCTAATTTCAGCAAATGTACATTGATGTCTAGTGGTGATATGTTGATTAATGTGAGAGAAATAATAAAATACATTCATTAATTAAATAAAATAATTTTAATACTATTAATTCATTTAATTTTTAATTCATTTATTTTTATGTTTGGAGTCTGGTGTTCCACCATCTGTCGACTTATAGTTTAGGTATTCTTTACTTCATTCTCTCAATTTTATTTCTGTGTGTGATTTCCTGTGATTTCTGTGTGCAGCAATCACACACAGGTGTGACTGCAGGCAGAGCCATGCAGTCATGCCTTATATGGGGATTGGTGGGGCGGCTCCCTATGGTAATTAGGATGAACTGGCACACCCCTTCAAGTTACAAGGATTGGGATTCATCATCATCAAGAACATAGTTACGAACAATTCTGCCTTTTAAGAACGTTTCATGAATCTGACTCAACTTCTCTTAGGAATTAACTTAGGAAGAAATGTAAGAGGAAACAATATAGCTGCAAGCAGCGATAATACGGGGCCGGTGAGAGAGAGACAGACAGACATGGAAACTGGGAGAGAGAGAGAGAGAGAGAGAGAGAGAGAGAGAGAGAGAGAGAGAGAGAGAGAGAGAGAGAGAGAGAGAGAGAGATGGAAACTGGAGAGAGAGGGAGGGAAAGAGACAGAGAGAGAGAGACAGAGAGAGAGAGAGAGAGAGAGAGAGAGAGAGAGAGAGAGAGAGAGAGAGAGAGAGAGAGAGAGAGAGAGAGATATGGAAACTGGAGAGAGAGAGAGACGTGGAAACTGGAGAGAGAGAGAGAGAGAGAGAGAGAGAGAGATGGAAACTGGGGAGAGAGAGAGAGAGAGAGAGAGAGAGAGAGAGAGAGAGAGAGAGAGAGAGAGAGAGAGAGAGAGACATGGAAACGGAATAGATTGAAAAGAGACATGGAAACGGAATAGATTGATGAGAGAGAGAGAGAGAGATGGAAACAGAATGGATTGATTGGACATCTCAACCTATTGCCATTGACAGGAATCGAATTCTCAACCTTCGGACTAATAGGCTTCAACATTACCTATAGTGCTATAGCTTTGTCCAGGCTGATGTTGTCTGTTGAAGATCATAAACTCTTGCCTTCTGTCATGAACCAAGCCAACACTAAGATCACTCGTTCACAAACCATTTACCAATAGAGAAATTGTATGTCTCCTCGCAACCGAAAACAGTGAAAGCAGCTGATCTACAAGCTCAGAAACACGTTGCTATCTGAAAAGTTTTGAGATTGTAGATCGGCTATTTTCAGAATGAAGTATGTCATACATTGAAAAAGCGTACTCTCAAATAAGCATTTCAGGTTATCTTTACCATTTGCACATGTATTCATTGATACAGTCATGTTGTTTGCAATTCAACTTAAATGAAGTCTGCATCGAGTTAGGCTTGAACTGGCGACCTTGAGATTGTGAGGCACTCATTTAAGGGAGACGCCATTGGACCAACAGACAAGGAACTGTGAAAAAGGAGAGCACACAGATGATACAGTTTCACGCAAATAGCTGAACATCCTGGGTTTAAGTGTTTTTCAAACTGCTCAAAATTGCGGACAATCTAAGGGCGGAGCTTACTGGTCAAAGCGATAGATGTGTTCCTCATGAGTCAAGGCACAAGTGTAAGCAAGTTTCACGACTTTCGGCCAAACGAGGCATGACTTTTGCCTGTTTAAAGTTTGCATTTTCAAAAAATTGCTATAGCGCCCCCCTTTGGCCAATTGGAGTGAGATTGGTTTCAGTGATATTTGGAATGACTCTCTACATTACTGCAACGTTTCAAAGAAATGTGAGTCTTGCATGTATGTGTTAGGGGCAGATGAATAATTTTCATAAAACTGCAATAGTTAAAATCTATTTCCTCCTGGGATTTTTGAGTAATCTGCACGAAACATTTTACACATGAACTTAGGACCTTTGCCGACAAAACAAAAGCGGCGGATTTTCCATAAGTGAAAAAATGCAGAAGTTATGAGCCAATGGCTGTTTTTCATATAATTCAAAATGGTGGGCGATCTAAAGGTCAGAGGTCAAAAGTCAGACCACGAAAGTTGTCGGGCATGAAGAGACGCATGTGTGTATCAAAGTTTCATGGTTGTAGGTCAAACAGGGCATGAGTTGTACCTGTTCAAAGTTGGCACTTTCAATTGAGTGCTATAGCGCCACCCTTTGACGAAAGAGTGTGAGAATTATTTCTTGATAGTTTTTCATGTGCATCTACCATATGGCCGAGTTTCGTAAAAAGCGTATGCACGGTTAAGCCAGAATTGCCAAAAACAAGTATTTTTCAAACTGCTAAAAATTGCGGACAATCTAAGGGCGGAGCTTACTGGTCAAAGCGATACATGTGTTCCTCATGAGTCAAGGCACAAGTGTAAGGAAGTTTCACGACTTTCGGCCAAACGAGGCATGACTTATGCCTGTTTAAAGTTTGCATTTTCAAAGAATTGCTATAGCGCCCCCCTTTGGCCAATTGGAGTAAGATTGGTTTCAGTGATATTTGGAATGACCCTGTACATTTCTGCAAAGTTTCAAAGAAATGTGAGTCTGCATGTATGTTTTAGGTGCAGATGAATAATTTTCATAAAACTGTAATAGTTAAAATCTATCTCCTCCTGGGATTTTTGAGCAATCTGCACGAAACGTTTAACACTTCAACTTTGGACCTCTGCCTACAAAAATTTCCAACGGATTTTCCATAAGTGAAAAAATGCAGAAGTTAGGAGCCAATGACTGTTTTTCATATAATTCAAAATGGTGGGAGATCTAAAGGTCAGAGGTCAAAAGTCAGAGGGTGAAAGTTGTTCAGCATGAGGAGACGCATATGTGTATCCAAGTTTCATGGCTGTAGGTCAAACAGGGCATGAGTTGTACCTGTTCAAAGTTGCCATTTTCAATTGAGTGCTATAGCGCCACCTTTGGACGAAAGATTGTGAGAATTATTTCTTGATAGTTTTTCATGACCATCTACCATATGTCCGAGTTTCGTAAAAAGCGACTGCACGGTTCAGCCAGAACTGCGAAAAGTGGCAGAAGAAGAAGAAGAAGAAGAAGAAGTGACAGAATACTGCCAATAACAAAACAGGTCCAGAGCAGCTCTGGCCCCGTAATTAGGAACTTATTGCTGCATGAGGCCCACTGTTCTCACACTTGAAGAGGAAGTTGGGGTCAATATCTGCGACCTGAGGGAGTTGAGTGCACGTGTTGAGTTGGTCAGATAGGCGGTTGTTCAGAACCGCCGATCCGACTGAAACGCCCATATGGTACAAAAGGATCTGTGGCCCAAATGAGCCAATTGATTGCCATGGCAACCCCAGACTAAGCTTGATTTGGCAAATTCTTCCCCGCAACTGCCATTTGATTAGTTAGTCAGTCCACTTTTCACAGTCAGTTTACACTCTTTAGACATTCTCCACAGACGTTTACCACTACACAAGGACTGCGTCCAAAATCACTTACTCATTCCCTACTCCAGTGGTTCCTAAACCTTTTAGCCCGTGACCCAAAAGAGACATTTGATGTCCCCCCAGGACCCAAACTAGTGAAAATAGCAGATCTACAAGCTCAAGAACCGCTGGGGGCGAGTGATCGGGCAGAAACCTCCTAGCGTCCATATTTTTTTTAAATGTCAGTGTTTTTTTTTCGTACATTAACGCCCCTACTATCGTGGGTGTCATTACGAAGTACACATCAACATGTGTTCATGTTATGCCCCCAACTGAGGGACAGCGGGAGAGACTGGTGCGTGTGTGTGCGTGTGTGTGTGTGTGTGTGTGTGTGTGCGTGCATGCGTGCGTGCGTGCGTGCGTGCGTGCGTGCAAGTTATTTTTAATAAAAATACAATTAAATCCCCCCCAAACTATGATTTGACTATAGGGCGGTGGGCATAATTTGCATCTGTCACTTCCTTTTGACTGAGGTTTAATGCCCCAGTGCCCTCTGTTACACATCATACGCTGTGATTGGCTGAACTCTGACCACATTAGAAAGTAGGAATCCTAGTGACCTGTGACCTCACTTCAATCTCCTAAATGTAAGATCTCTGCCGTATCTCAGAGGGCCGTCAGTCCAAGGTCAAATGCAATTAAAAGGTTTTAATGAGAATAACAATGTTTCGGTCTGTCTGAAACTACCTCAATTTGAATCCTGAAAAGTAACAGAGACGTTATATAGGTTGGTTTCAGCAATGGTTGGTGAAGTGAGGAGCGCCCGCAGTGCTTAAAAATGACAGAACTGAAACACTATACAGTACTTATACTTATATACACTTATACTTATACACTATACTGTATAATACCGGAGTCCCTAGGTTCTCTATACTATAGGCGCCCCTGATGTTTACGCTCTCTAGCTTGTCAGTCTGCTATTTTCACAGAATACTCACCAGAATAGGGACACTAGGGTTCAAGTTCAACCGAAACCTCCAAACAAAGCATCCAACTTCAGCAACAGGAAAAGACAGGAGGGTTTTCCCTGAGCAAAGAAGAAACATTCAAGAGACACTATGTTCTCACACTGGAAGAGGAAGTTGGAGTCAATATCAGTATATCACAGAAATGTTTCACAGAAACGTATCTTGTTCTTCCCTGATCCTCTGGATCTGTGAACGAGTTCTGTGCTGAAATGATCATTTTCACAATGTATTAGGTTAGCTGGTGTGTTGCTACAGCTACATGATGGCTGTGTTTGCATGTGGTAGTTTGTGTGTTCGCTTTGGTTTGTCTACCTTGCAGTTCTAGCCAATATGCACTGTAGACATTACAATTTATATTCATATTTTCATTATGTAGTAAAAGAGGAGCCTATAGAATGTGAATTACATCAGTCTAATTACATTGTATTTCTAAAGCAGTGGATGATACACTATTATGCATCTATTCCTCAGCATTTATAGGCAATGTATTTCATTTTTTATTGGTTAAGTGCTTTATTTAACACTTACACCCTACAAAGAAGAAGAAACTAGAAAAAGTGCTCCTCGGAGCACAGGTCTCCGCCAGGTCAGGTAGGTTATTGTGGCCTCCTGGTGGCGCTATAATAGGCCAATGTGAAAAGGGTGCCATTTCTTCTTAGGTCTTGCACGGCAATCGGACACTGCATTCATGATTTGAGGATTTGAATTTTGTTCAAAAACATTGTTTTAATAAATTAGACCTTCTGATGGCGCTATAACAGGCCAATGTTAAAAGGGTAGCATTTGTTCCTCAACATAGTGTGAATGTGCGTGCAAAGTTTGACCGCAATCGGACGATGCATTCATGATTTGTGGCATTTTTTTCTAAATGGGCCACTCCTGCAAACTGTAGATGTCAATATTAGCCAATCGGGATGGAATATGAAAAATTAAACAGATCCGTCTTGATCACATGACTATAGAGATCATGTGTACCGATTTGCGTGAAATTTGGATAAAATCGGAAGGAGTAACATAAAGAAATATGTTTAACATAAGTCGGCCTCCTGGTGGCGCTATAAAAGGCCGATCTGAAAAATGCAGGATAAAGTTTTTTTCTTGACCTCTAGGGAGTGCGCATACAAAGTTTTAGACAGATTGGTGCAGTTGTAGGTAAAAACACGAATCGGGCTGTTATAGCGCCACCATGAGGCTGATTAGAAAAATCTCAAGTGGAATTTCTTCCTCGGCCTAATGGGAATGTGCGTGCAAAGTTTCACTGAAATTGCATGCTGTATTCATAATTTGAGGCATTTTGTTCAAAACGGAGCAGTCCTGCAAACTTTGGAAGCCATTTTTAGCCAATCAGGATGGAATATGAAAAATGTGAAAGATCGTTTCTTTTAATGACTATAGAGATACTGTGTACCGATTTGCGTGATGTTTGCACAAAATATGTAGGAGTACTGTGAAAAAATGTGTTTTGCAAAAAGCGGCCTCCTGGTGGCGCTATATCAGGGCCATGTGAAAAAATTGGGGCAGAGGTTCTGAATTGGCATCCAGGGAGTGTGTTGCACAGTTTCGTTGCGATCAAGCCAACGGTGCGGGAGATTAGCTGTCCACAGACGGACGGACAGACGGACGGACGGACAGACGGACAAGGGGTAAAACATGCCTTTCGGCCTGGCGGAGACAATAAATAGAAAAGAAAATATTTTGAAAACATTTTGAAAATGAATTAAAAAAAATTGGGATGGTTCATCATTTTAGCTGTGCTTTTATGCTTGTTTGCTTCCTTTTAATCTGTTTTTAAATCTCTAAATACTTTGAGTTGCATCTCTTGTTTGAAATGTGAATTACAAATAAAGCTTATTATTGTCTCCGCCAGGCCGAAGGCATGGCGAGAGAGTATGTTTTACCCTCCGTCCGTGTGTGTGTCCGTGTGTCCGTCCGTCCGTCCGTCCTGTCTGTGTGTTACCACCAAATCTCCGGCACCGTTGGCCCGGTCGCTGCAAAACTGTGCACACACTCTCCCTGGATGCCAATTCAGAACCTCTGCCTCAATTTTTTCACATGGGCCTGTTATAGCGCCACCAGGAGGCCGATTTGTGCAAAACACATTTTTTCACATTACTCCTACAGTTTTTAACCAAACGTCATGCAAATCGGTACACAGTATCTCTATAGTCATGTGATCAACCCTGATCTGTCCGATTTCCCATATTCCATCGTCATTGGTTAAGGTTGCCATCCAAAGTTTGCAGGATTGGTCCGTTTTGAACAAACTGCCTCAAACCATGAACGCAGCTTGCGATTTCCGTGAAATTTCACACGCACATTCCCACTAGGCCGAGGAAGAAATGCCACCCTTTTCACATTGGCCTGTTATAGCGCCACCAGCAGGTCTAATTTAGCAAAACACATTTTTGGAACAAAATGCCTCAAATCATGAATGCAGTGTCTGATTGCCGTGAAAGGCCTAAGAATAAATGGCACCATTTTCACATTGGCCTATTATAGCGCCACCAGGAGGCCACAATAACATACCTGACCTGGCGGAGACCTGTGCTCCAAGGAGCACTTTTTCTAGTTGTTACTATTATTATTATTATTGCTGTTGTTGTTGTTGTTATATATATATATATATATATATATATATATATATATATATATATATATATATATATATATATATATATATATAATACATAACTGATATTCCCATGTTCTCACAAAATTAGACAACCTAATTACTGTATGTACTAATCTGAGCATTAATCTCTCTAATCATGGAACCTTGTTATCAATATGGAAATGATAGAAGTACTCTAGCCCCACCTTGTGGTGGGTGAATGTTTCACTACTAGATGAAACAGAGTTTAGAAGGTTTATTCAAACATTGGTGAGCTAGCTTTGTTTTGTCTCTCTAATAATAAAGAAATACATCACATGGATGCAACTGGGACGCATCATCAGTGTTGTAGCCTGGTCATAGGGTGTTTCGGGTCTCGCAACATACAACATACACCCTCGCCCAGGTGACCCAGCCAGGGTTGATCAAGCCCCGACTTACGTCCCAGTAGCACCCACGGTCAGTCCTATAGGGAAAGACAGGGCCACTCAGTCATGACTAAGGTGTCCTTGAACCGGAAAACTTTGAAGACCCCCAGCTACAAATAAAGAAGACAAAGATCATGATTTGGACCAATAGCTTTGTTTAAAAAATCATCACAAGCTTATGATGTTTAAATTAGCAAAGCACTGAGCAAAGGATATAGTTGATATTTTACATTCAATCCTGAGCGTCAACTATACTTAATGTAGTTATTTCTAGAGCCCAATTGATGTATCGGTGTGGTCGAAAGCCTATATGTGACCTGAGCTCATGGGCCCCTGGGCCTGGGTCTGTTGGGTAATCCACCCTAGCCTGATAAACCCTCCCTCCGGAAAACTAATTTCCATTTGATTTCAGGAGTGAGTCTGGCCTGATCGCCCATTGTGGGGGTTTCTAGTGGAATTACCAACTAACCGAGCCTATCAGCGACGTCGCTCATCGTTCTGTGATTGACAGCGACAGTTGGCCAATCAGGTGGCGAGTACGTGTGAGCCCGAATGGGACCGAGTGCAGCCGACAAAAATGGAACGATCCGCTAATGTTTCTGTGGCCAGTTACACTTTTTACTTTTGGTTTTAAAACGCTCTCAAACTTATTTTTTGAGGCACGGAATTTACTTTTAAGATATCGTTTGGATAGAATTTAGTTGTTTAACTTCATATATGTGGTCAATTAATCATGACAGAGCCTATTTAAAAATAAAAATGTAGAGAACCGGGAGGGGCGGGCAGTGCCACGCATGTATCCGAATAAGGCAACCTATTTTGGGCATGGCCGTCTCAAAAGTCCCGTTGCGTCACATTAGTCTGGAGGTCTGCTGATTGGCTGGAGGGGAACAACGATCATTGGCTGCAGGGGTTTTCAGTCAACGGTATTACTCCCGCCCAACTCCAGCCCACAGCCAATATTGCAGAATGGGCGATCAGGCCAGACTCACTCCTGAAATAAAATGGAAATTAGATTTCCGGAGGGAGGTTTACCAGGCTAAATCCACCCTTGTAGCAGAGGGTAAATGTTCCTGACCACCTCCGAGGAGACTAAGGAGTTTGATTTCTGCATGAGGAGAGTGATCTGTCTCTGCACTATAGTGACCCCTACAGGTTGGTCAGGGTACCTGTTCAGCAGGGTTGGAACAACTAGGCCATCTCTATCAAATCATCAACCAAATCCTCAGTGTTCATTTAACTCTGAGAGCGTACAAAATGGAACCAAACCGGACCCGTAAGATCATTTGAACGCTCTCAGAGTTACAGAACTACAAGGGTCCATTTGGTTCCCAACAAACAATTTAGTTAGTCAAGGGGTCCCTGGACCCCATGTAGAGAACCAGTGATCTACAGCATCTCCTCACACCTACAGTAGAGTATACTGTAGGTCCTTCCTCTTGTTCTCACTCGGTCCAAAGGCTGAGGCTAAGGGAGATGAGAAAACCCTTTTTACTTTTTGGGCTAAGCAAACAAGAATGTCCACACGTGCACACGTGTGTGGACCGTGCATGCATGCGCGCACGCTCGCACGTACGCTAGCACATTTCATTTCTTTATTTGGGTTTTCGATTAAAGGTAGGGTAAGTGATATTTTTTGGTTCAAAATATAAAGCAATTTAACACTTAAAAATAAAATAAATCACTTATCCTATCTATAAAGACATAAATCATATCAAAATCCAAATATATGAGTCAAAATGCAATGCAGATCATGATCAGAATTGTCTGTATGAGCTAGAATGAGCTAGAAACATCAGACTACCAGTTATGGATATAGTGGCCCTCATTTATCAATGGAGCGTAAAAAACGTCTTATATTTTTCCAAATATTCGGCCGTACACCAAAGTCGAAGTCACATTTATCAAAGGATCCTATACAGCCGATCCTAGCGTATATCAGGTCGGAGCTTTGATAAATCTCACGTCTGAAAACGAGCGTCATTTAAACAACACGCCCTTAAATATTCACAAAACGCCCGACTTCACGACATGAAGAACCAGAATACGACCCAAAAAAAGCATGAAAAGCCAATAAGAAAGAGTTTCCCCCGCTCGCCTCGCCACACACGCCTCTCTCTCTCTACACACACACACACACACACACACACACACACACACACACACACACACACACACACACACACACACACACACACACACACACACACACACACACACACACACACACACACACACACACACACACGCCCGCCCAACTTTGTCTTTCATGTAATCCGTAGCGTAGCGGTACAATCTTTGTTGTCACATAGGCAGGCTTGTAGCCTACATGAACGACATATTATGATACCAATCACATCGCCATGAATGGAATACTTTTGTATACCCATTTATTTAACCCATACCGAGCAGTGCGTGTTCGAGTTACACTAAATAAAGCAGTCATGAGACTCGGGCGGAATGCAGTGATCCCGTGCCGCCACGTTAATATTGGAGCGTCGGGTTTATATCCTTAACCCAGCCAGGTTGTGTAGCCTACATAACTCTCTATGTCTATGACATAACGCCATAACATAGGACAAGCTACTGCAAGTTTGTAGACCTCACTGTCCATGAAAAGATGGTCGGGATTCCCGAAAATTCTCTCGCAGAAGCGCTGCTGTGATCGTATATTTTGAAAATAGCAGATCTACAAGCTCACAACGCGTCGCGAAGCGACCTGTTGTGAGCTTGTAGATCTGCTATTTTCAAATAGCCAATGCAGCCAGATCTGCAAGCTTAACCGAATGACTGTTAAAGCAGTTTGTTTAAATTAGTTTATAAAATGATATATTTTCACAGCGATTATTTATTAGTGTAGATATACACATTTTGGAGTGGATTATGTGTCCAGATGCCTGTCAGACAGTCAGACAATGCTGCTCCGCAGGTCTACAATGGAATAAACAGGTGCAGACAACGTCTACAACTGGTCTCTACCAGACGCAAGATCTCAGCCTACGGTAGGATGAATCCAACGTCAAGGATATATTGATAAATGCCGAAAGTTGCGGTGATCTCGCCGTACGCCCATTCTGCACCGCGTTGATAAATGAGGGCCACGGTGTGTGACATATCATCTTTTCTATAAAATGACCAAAAATGGCAGACACAATAACAATATTTCACTAATTGTTTTGCTCTTCTTTTAGCCAGTCCGATGTGTGTAGTCCTCACACCTACATCTTATGAACATGCCCTAAGATGCCAAATATCACAGCAATTGTTTTACTATTATACCCACATGCAGAGATGGCATGTGCAAGTGGTTGGTGTTTCATTGTGTTACAGCTAAAGAAGGTATCCATGTCGAAAGAACGCACACAGAGATATCTCCACGGACGGACGGATGGATAGATAGGTAGATAGGTAGAAATAATTTGTTTGTTTATTTATTGATTAATTTACTTATTTATTTATAAGCATAATATCCTAAAAACATAATAGGCTAAAATGTATGAAACATTTTTGCATTATTCATACACAAATCATATTGTATTTTTTTATATACAACATAAACAGGGCCAAGAATGACCAGATTTTTCTTTTGTTCATTACTTAAGAAAGAAGAGCGCATCCAGTTGATGCCATAGGCAGATTATGAGACATTTGGACACTGGTTACTGACATGTGAAAGTCAGAGTCAGTTGGCTTGTAAATTAAATGGTCTTTTATTCAAACGGTTAGGGAAAGGGGCCATGGGGTGAAATAACAACTTAGGAATCCACCCGTCTGGGCCTTTGGCCTTTACATACGCTACAAACAGGTGGGGGCTTCACAATCCTGTGGGTAGAGCAGAGAGAGAGCAGTGACTATTATGTTCAGGGGGGGGACGCCCTGCTTTCCCCCGTGGTGTTGGAGCTCAGTCGGCCTAGGGGGGAGGGAGAGAGAGAAACCAGGTGAGAGTATAAGCACATCCAAAGTGGTTCCAAGTGTTGGAGTTAAGTATTGTACTCACTTGCAAGATGTCCTTCCTACCAGCCTCTTTGTGGAACAGAGTGACGTTGCCTGCACTGCTTCCTCATTCCTCCAAACTGACTCACCAGGCGGCTTAGGAGCCGTTATTTAAAGGCTTCTCTTGATTGCCTGACTGGCTGCAGGTGAGTCCATTGCCAGGCTCCACCAGTGGCTGCCATACCTGGGTACCGGGTAATACACTCCCCCTATCACCTCCCCCAGCATGAGCTTAGGGATCCGCCCTCTCTGTGGAATAGGCCTGGCTGTTTCCTCTGGTTTGCCACAATATTCAGGCTCTCAATTTGTACCCCATGCCAGGTCCAACAGTGTCCTTGAAAGCGAGTTGAAGTTCCTCAGAGTACACATCGAGGAGGAGCTCAAGTGACACACACACACACACACACACACACACACACACACACACACACACACACACACACACACACACACACACACACACACACACACACCACACAAGTGAGGAAAAAGGCCCAGCAGTTTGAGTTAGCCCACACATCTTCAGACTACAACAGTTACAGCTCCATTGAAAGCGTCCTATCAGGCTGTGTCACAGCCCATGGTATAGAAACTGAACTGCTTCCAGGAAAGAATTCCTGGTCAAGGTCAGCAGAACGCATACTGTAATTGGAGGCGAGCTTCCCTCGCTCTGTACAAGAAGAGGAGCATAGTCAAAGCTCAGCGCATCGTGAAGGACAGGCACCACCTCAGCCACAAACTGTTCAAACCCTTACAACGACCGCGGTCAGGCAAGGCGGCCTACCGTAGTATCAAGGGCCAGACCACCAGGTTTATGAACAGCTTCCACCCGGCTACCATCAGTGTGCGTGCGTGCGTGCTTGCGTGCTTGCGTGCGTCCTTGTTTATTATTATTTCTTTATTAGGATTTTCTATTAAAGACATAGATCATGTCAAAATCCATATATATATATATATATATATATATATATATATATATATATATAGTCAAAATGCAATGCAGCTCATGATCAGAATTGTCTGTATGAGCTAGAAACAAGCACACTACCAGTTATGGATATACTGGGTCATTGGTTCTCAAAGTGGGGTCACACACACACACACACACACACACACACACACACACACACACACACACACACACACACACACACACACACACACACACACACACACACATTTTTGTTTGCGCTGTTCTCTGTACCATCCTTGATCATTTTCTCTTCCCACTCGCTTTCTGCTCATCCTTTGCAAAAATATCTGTAAACCTGTTTCCTGTTTCCAGTTATACATTTTCTCTGGACGACAAACAGTTATCCCCTTTGTGTTTACCAACGGTCTGACACGCGATCATAATTAGGGATGGAGCTCGTTCATTTTTATTGATAATGAGCACCTTATCGATCCTGCTTATCGAACCGAGCTTTTATCGAGCCCATTATTGAGCTTTTTCTATTTTGTGGAAAGACGTGACACGACAATACATTCTGAACAGAACCTTTTTTTTATTGGCCAGTTCTTGTGAGTGACTGTGTGGGTTTGTCTAAACAATTCTACTGTATATACAGTATATTATATTTCTTGACATTCATTTCAATGTTTTTTTCAAAAGAAATCAGCAGCATTAAATGTCCAACAAATAAACTTATATTCAACAAAGGAAATAACATAAAATAATAATAAAATAAATAAATGCTTTCCAAAACAAAAAGCAAAAAATAATTGACATCTCTTAGACTCAGACTGAGTTAGTGCTTGATTTCGAACAAGAAAGCCTTCAATAAATAATGCTACTGGTCTGCTTTTTTTTTTAAAACAGAAAATACACAATCCCCTGGCTTCAACATATCTTAAGTTAACTATGACAACAGAAAAAGAATGTATAGAGCAGCATTACAATAAATGTCCTACAAATTACTTCAGTTCCAATCCTTCCTTCCTTCCTGAACTCTAAAGAAAATAAAATCAAGAATATAAATGCTTTACAGAACAAAAAATAATCTCTTTTAGACTTTCAATAAAAGCACAGCTCTAGGTGTTTTTCTGAAGGAAGATTAGCATGTCTGCCTTGTCAGGCATGAGCCTGGATCTCTCCTGGCTGATGGTATCCCCAGCAGTGGAGAACACCCTCTCTGAGGGGGTGGAGGAGGCTTGAACACAAAGGTAGGTGCTAGACAGTTCAGCTAGCAGGGGCATGGTGTCTCTCTTTCCCCACCACTACAGGACAGGGTCTTCTGCCATAGAGACTGGAGGTAGGCTTCTGTAAAGAATGATCTCTTGGCGAACACTCTGAGTGGTGGACACCCTGTTTGGCTGCATGTTGCGTAGCTCTTGCTCCTCCTCCTCTGCAAATGTGACGGTGGCCAGGTTGTCACATGTGACTTGCCACTTCTTTTTAGAATGCTGGCACCCTTTACTCTTTCTCCAATAAATAAATAACAATCCACATTAAACTCATGATAATAGAATATCAATTGCACAATAAAGTGTGGGGTGCGTAATTACTGTGAGAATAATAATGGTGATCAAATACTGCAAGACTACGCCACCCTTTTGTATAAGAGGTAGGGTCCTCTGTAACACTCTCTTTCTTTAGGCTATTCACAGGTTCGAGTTTACCCAGGTAAGTATAAACACTTTTAAATGAGAACAACACTTGACCAAATATCCCGTAGAGAAATCTGGACAGAAACAGGTTTGTATAAAAAGGTAAGTAAACTTTTATTGTCCCTAATACAACGGCATCTAGGCCATAAAACAATGAAACACATAAACACAATATAATAATGATACTAAAACCCTCAACCTCCTACGGCGCCCGCTAACTAACTAAAATACACAATCACAGGAACTCAACAACAAGGCTTAAAACACAGGGCTTGTGCAAATATAGCAATAAATAATAAATCTAGCAATAAAGTGCCTACTTCTACTGAACCAGTAAAGTGACAGGTGCTGATTTAAAGTGCTATATACTCATCACGGTTTGAAATGCAAAAGGTGGGGAATGTCCTTATATGGGCGTAATGGAGCGGGGGTTTAGGCCAGGAATCTCTGTCTCTTCGGTTCTTCGTATGCGCTGCCTGCAATTATAGAAACTAGAACCAGTTCATCTGTTCAGTGTAAATTCACATATGAGGTTTAGGACCGTGGGTTTATGAAGGTAACGTTGCATAGAAGAATACTTACTCGCGAGCTGTGAGTGTGTAGGGCGCGCAACGTTATCGCCACTGGCCGTCTCCTCTGCTCCTTGGTTCGTCTCACTTTTCCTCCCCGTCGCTCGTCTGTCGCTGCGGCTTCTTGTCACTGGAAGCGGGCACGTCTCAGCTCACCGTCCGCTGCTTGTGGCTTGGTGCGTCTCGCTGCCTCTTATTCTCCACCTTGCTCCGTGGTTCCTCCGCTGTGCACAACCTCCTTCTCTGGCTGCCACTCTCACACTGCCCTGTGTGTCTGCCTGTCTCCTGTCCGTCTCTTAAAGCTCCGGTGGTTGCCTCCTTCACCTGGCTCTGTACACGGTCTCGCTCCGGTGGATCATCCTCACCTGGCCCATAGACCCCTGCTCTGTACTCTGTGTGTTCTCCCTTCTGTGTCTCTTCCTCAAATGAGCCCGCGCTCACTCTTACAGCACGGAGGCTCCGCCCAGCTCCGCTCTCACTGGTTCCTCTTCGGACTCGGTCATTACACGGCTGCATTTGTTCAGTCATCAGGGGCAGTGGAATGTGACTCAGGTTAAAACAAGAAATCATTATATATAACATGCAGTGCAAAACGTTGTACAAAAAAGGTTTAAGATGATGGTTAGTGAGAAATATACATACATTAAGCATCAATAAAATAAGTTACAAAAATGAAGAAAACCCCCGTTTCGACCTTGTCACACAAACAGCTCCTCCAAGGCGCTCCTCCTCCTAGGCTGTACTAGTGGAGCGACTGCAACCACAGGAGGATCCTCTTCTTCCTCTGAGGCCAGTGAGCCGTCATCATCATGCTCTGCCTCCTCCTGGTCTCTGTCACTGTCCTCAGGGTCTGGAAACTGCACTGCCTCTGTGGCATTGGCTGCTATAAAAGCCTCCACTAAACGGCCCCAGGTGCAGTCTCTGTCACTCTTAGCTTTGAACCTGGGGTCCATCGCAGTCACCTCTTCCAGGAACGCATGGATGTTGTCGTCCTGGTAACGTGCAGAGAGGTCAGCCCAAATCTTCTGTTTAATGCCAGCCACAAACAAAGTGTCTCCTTCCAGTACTGTGAAGTGCTCCTTCAGTTTCTCCAGTATGGGAAGGATCTGACCGCATGTGGGGCTTTTCTCACTTGATACACACAGTGTAGAGGTGTACAGGATCTTCATCCCCTTGGTGAACTGCTCTGCTCTGGTGAAGTCCTCATCTGTGATTTTATCCAGTTTTCCTTTTCCGTCGGCTTTCTTATCCGTTGGTCTATTGCTGCAGCTTGGAGAGCCGGATACTGTTCGAGGAATCTCTCAACCATCAGGAACAGAGAGTTCCACCTGGTTTTGACGTCCAGTATCATTCTGTGCGGAGGAAGTTTGAGGAGCTCCTGTTTTTCGTTCAGCACAGTCTTGGCCATTGTAGATCGCTTCATCCACACAACGATGGATCTCAGTTTCGCTGCCCATCGGGTCACTGTGTTAATGCTGTAGACTTTGTGTGCTGCCAAGTTGAGTGTGTGGGCAAAGCATCCAATTTTGACGAGTTTCAGCTTCTTCACAGCTACACCCATGTTGGATGCATTGTCCACCGTTATGGCAAAGACCTTGTGCATAATGCCAAACTCTTCCATCACCTCTCCAATCTCAACTGACACGGTTTCCCCTGTCTGTGCCTGGTAGACAGCTTTGGTCCGGAGGACCTTTTGGTGAAGTTTGCCTTGGCTGATGTAATGTGTGGTCACTGTGATGTAGTGGTCCTGCGCTATGCTAGTCCATCCATCACTTGTAATGGCTACCTTGGCCACATTTGCTAGATCTGTGATGACATTCTGTCTCTCCACTTCATGCCATGCAGGGATGAGGGTGTTGGACAGAACAGTCCTGCAGGGGGGGTGCAACGTGGATTGAGGGCATTTGTCATCTCCCTAAACCATGGTGACTCCACTGTTGAAAAGGAATGCAGCCCCTTTACCACAAACTTGGTGACAGCCCTGTGGCACTTATCCACTTTGTCAGGTGCCATCTTTTTGGAAGCCAGAGTGAAGGGCGTTTGGGCCAATTTGGGGACAGGGGGTGGAGGTGGGGGTGGGGCTGTAGGTGCAGCTGTGGTCTTGCTGCATGCTGGGGGGAGCTTGGGCTGACTACCATCTAAAATTAAATGAAGATGACAAAAGATTAACATTTGTGCCCATCATTAAAACAACCATGTGTGCAATAACTTCGTGTTAAATGGCTTTATATTTATAAATATAGTACTATAATAATTACTAAACATCTCTTCAGCTCTTTATAAACAGAAAATGCATCTTTATTTTTTCTATTTGTTTTCCTTTGTTTTAAGTAACTAAAAAAATATACCATGGCCTTCATATACAGTATTTTTCTGTATAACAGACAGAAGGCAAGTGACCTTTTTACGTTTGGAGAATAATATTGTAGAGACTGTGTGTGTACTGTCACACACAGTTTCAGCGTAATTTATACGTCGTCGTCACACACCAAAAATAGCCGACCTGCAAGCTCACACCGCTTCTGCTCGCATCACTTTGTGAGCTTGTAGATTTGCCATTTTCGGCATCGCACATTGAATATGTCATGCTACTAGTCATTCATTCGTTCGCAGGGAGCGAGATATTATAACTCTATGGCGGGGAGATTTGAGTTTCCTCAACGGATTACTATCAATTGGATTATTAAAGGAGCATTTCACCCCTGGAAGAACTTACAGTCACTCAATGTTAATAATATTTGTAGTAGATAACAGTGCAAAATTTGAAATTTGCACCCTGTGGCCAGAAAATATAGAAGTCTGTGTGTTTGACTGGGGTTTGACTGGACTGCTGCATTACTACAATGACCATAATGCTTTGGGGCACTGCCCTTCCTTGTGGGGAGGGGAGGCTGCGTGGCGGTGTGGTTTACATTGTAGTCAGGATATAAGGTGAGATAAAGAGACTATGAGTCAAATGACTCTTGAGCCAAATTCCAATACCGAAAATCTCGGCCACTCGCTCACTCCCACTCGGTCACTCCGACTTCGAACCGGAAGTAGTCGCGGTCCAATTGTTCATGTGCTTCTTGGAGGAGGCGAGTGGAGTCGAGTGGAGGAGGCGAGGAGGCTCTCCACTTCCGCATTGAGCGAGTGTACATCAAGTGTACACTTGACCGCTCTCAACAGCTCCTCCGCGGCAGACTTCCGCATCACGTGTACACGTTTTTTTTGTTTTTTTCCCTTCTCCCGTGACGTATACTTGATCCTCCTCCACATGTGGCCACACAAACAATGCTTGAAACCCCTTCGCCCCCGCTCACTCGTTGCGCATCTCACACACACACACACACACACACACACACACACACACACACACACACACACACACACTGTCTGAAAAGACCGCAACAAGCCACTGGTTTTATTGCGTTGTATGATATAAAGCATAATACATACAATTATACATTGTAATATATTGTGCACACTTATTCTGTCTCAAAAAGTGATAGTTTCTCTTCGTGCATGACTCAATGCAGTGCACGGACTACTATAAATGACTCTTTTACTATAAAAGATTATATTAACATTGTTAACTTCTGGGACGAAGAAAAAGAAAGACAACGGGTGGAAAACGGAACACTCGTCCTAAAACACACTGCCCCATTTTTTTCGCGGGCCGAGGCCGCCGGATTAGACCTGGGGCGTGGGTGTTTTAGGACGAGAGGTGCGCGAGCACCGCGATGGAGAAGAAGGACCCGCCGATATTTCCTTTTTGCTTAATATTGTTTGATGGTGAAATAATCATGACTGATACACATGAAAGAAGACCCTTCACAGCTAATAGAGAATTTTTCATTTTAAGAATCGGTTCAGAATTGAATGAGTAGGGCTATAGTTAAATGTGAACCTGTTTCTGCTATAAATATGCATCCACCGTTCTGCGCGCCCCCTTGGCTGCGACGTTTCCTTTTTGCCACACATCTACACTTCATGGAGTACATTTTTGTACTGGGGTTCTGGGGACTGTACGAGCAAAAAGAGGTCAGGATTAAATTCATAAATGTAAGTTTGCTCATCCTGGCGCTTCATTCACTATTTCAGGAATAAATGGCTTTGCACAACAATGTTAACTATAAAGATAACGATGTGGCCATCCACATTGAGGAATTGAATTGTCTATTCTTATATTCTGTATAATTCTATACCTGCATATTATTCTATGCATGTATATTTTCATCCACGCTCTGGTCCAGCTGTGTGAGATGTCATAAGTGATCGCGGAATTTGCCGTCGCTTTGAAATGACGCTGCTGAGTGCAGTCCGATCCTTTGAGGGCAACCACTCGACCACTCGTCCTCGCAAATAATCCTCGGCTCCTCGCAGGGGCGGGGCTTAGACGCGAGTGGCGGAAGCGAGGAGAGTGAGCGAGTGACCGAGCTTTGGGGAATGGAATTTGGCTATAGTCTCTGAGGATATGGATACAAATCTATAAAACACAAAAAACACACCAGGATCATGTTTATGGGTCCTAGACCTAGATAAAAATAGGGGTTTGATGCAAAATCTGCGAAATGTCCCTTTAACAGAGACTTGCTAACATGCTTGGCTGCAAGCACCACATATACCTTGGGTAGAAGAGGAAGGTTGCCCCGCTGTGGTAGCCGACGGCTTCGGTGTTGTTTCGACTCGTCGCAGACATGCAAAGGTATCACATTTTGGCTTTATGTGGTGCACGATGGACAGATGCCTCTGCATTGTCGAAGTGTTACCACCTATGTATGAAACAACCTTGCCACATATTGTGCATTGACTTCCCCCCTTGTCTTTTGTAAAATGTAACCAAACTTTTGAGCGTTTCACGCGTTCCACCATTGTTCCTCCGCACTCAAACAACAGTGACGCAACCACCGGTCTCTCCCGGCTCCCTTATAAAGCGAATCTAGCCAAAATAAAACTTGTCCAATACAACTCCTCTTCCTTATTTCCCCGAGAAGCGCTGGGTGGCGGGTACCAATTCAATACACGTTTAAGTCGTCATCATGTTAGTGCCAGTGTGGGTGATTAGATTTATTTATTGATCGGCTCTTGTTTTGATAGTTTAGACATGACGTCATGGGCCGCTGCACTCGATAACAGGCTCGACAAGCCCAAAGATTATCGATACCCGGGTCTCGATAAATTCATGCCCGGGTATATAATGGACCCGGTTTTCGAGTGCCTGTGGCCTGGTTGCCTTGGTGAAAACTACCACACACAGCCCGACTCTAGAACAGCTAGGCCACCTCTACCATTAAGCATACGTGAGCCAAACACGACCAATGCTTACAGTGGTTTACCATACCTACTATTTTAATACCACTGTAGCATACGTGGGACCACTCTCTAATACCACAATTAGCATACATGAGATTATGACACACCAAAGCTTAGTGTTTTACTCAACCTGCGCTCTGGCAGAAGCAATTACTTGAACATACAACATCAATTATGCAACTCCCGCATTTATTCCATAATTCCTCTGAAAACTGGATGGATCGTGTGTGTTTATACAAACGGCCAGATGATGGATTATAATGGATATAACCTTTCTGTGACCGGTTGAAAAGGTTATAAAACACGAAAATCGCTTGCACTGGGTGAGTATATTATGAAAATACTCTGGCAGTCAAAGAGTTAATGATGGACAGTTGTGGTGTTTGTGTGACTTTAGAGAGATAGATCACGGAGATACAGGAAAACGTTCGTAGCTTCCGTCAGCACAACCTACGCAGTGTGGTTGATATTTATGAGAAACTAGATGAACTAATCAGATAACAAAGGTGTGTGTGTGTGTGTGTGTGTGTGTGTGTGTGTGTGTGTGTGTGTGTGTGTGTGTGGATGGAAAGCTAATATGAATGTATGACATCCAAAGGTTAGAACAGCTAGGCCACCTCTACCATTAAGCACCAATGCTTACAGTGGTTTACCATACCTACCATTTTAATACCACTGTAGCATACGTGGGCCCAACTCAACCAATTATATTAGTGGTTTACCATACCACTCTTCAATACCACAATTAGCATACATGAGATTATGACACACCAAAGCTTAGTGTTTTACTTAACCCCCAACCTGCGCTCTGGCAGAAGCAATTACTTGAACATACAAAATCAATTATGCAACTCCTGCATTTATTCCGTAATTGATCACACATTAACACACATTGCTTTTTGAGCTGCAGTAATCTTTTCCGTATTTAAACGAATATAGCGCTCATAAGCAGCAGATGACCAACGACCCATGGCTTTTAGAGTGGAAGATGGAACCAGAGATGCTGCTAGGGTTGCTGCGCCGATCCGAAAGGAATGAGGAGTGTACAGCTTGGGGCAAAGTCCACATCGCTGGCACACTGTATGTAGCCTGGCAGCGAACCAGTGCCTTGACATGGCCCTCCCGACATCCGTGACGAACAAAGGTTCATCTCCCCCGGGATTTACCCGCCATTGAAGGTAGCGAGACATAGGAACATGGACAAAAAGCAGTATCAGTTTTTACAATAAAAATTGAAATCCCATTGGAATGCTTGATTAATTTGGAGTGCTTTAAATTAATAGAAAATATGTGAGGCTGAAGAGAGAAATCGGAAATTGACAAGTCATGCGAGGGGTTAAAGCTCTCAGTGCACAAAGTGAATTCCCCACATCTAAGAAACCCATAAAATGCTAAAAGAAAAACTGCTTCCAAAAGAGAGTCCACAAAAGGACCAAAACACCCTGCTCTTAGTTGAGACACGAATGTATGCACCAGTGGAAGAATAAGGGGAAGACGTTTATCATTGCCTTGGGGGTGAGCTTTCTTTAATCCGTTGAAGAGGATTTTAATTGATGGATCCCCGAGCAGACTACCAACAGATGGGTTTAGGCATCTTAAATGGAACTGCACACCGGCGACCAATGCTTTAATAGAAGAAGGCTGAAGTCTTTTTGATTCTGCACAATGAACTATGAATGCGCAAATCATGGGAATATCAACCGGAAAAATGGAGACTGAAAAAGCTGCACAAAAAGAAATGAAAAAAGACCAGGCAGCATCATAAGCTTTTAATTTGTTCCTGGAAAGGCCCAGTCTCATATACTGTGATGCCGAATCCATGTAAGACTGTAATATTTCGTCTAGTCTAGCATTATTTGGTCAAACGCTGGGAAAACCAGATTAGATGGAGCTGCATCTGGGCATAGATCAAATGCCCAAATGGACAAAGCATCAGCAATTTTATTATCTAATCCAGGAATGTGGGACGCGCAAATTGAGAAATTCCCCAACACACTTGTCCAAGTCAGTCTCCTTACGAATCTATTAACACAACGGGTGGCAGCGTTTTATTAAAACAGATTACTTTGAGTGCCAGAGATCTCACCGTTTGTAACACTGTGCTGTTTATAGCTGTGGACTCTGCTGCAAGCACCCACACGTAAACAATGGATGTGTGCACGACAATCGATGGTCCTGGCAAACGCCTGGAACTATAACATCTCTCACGCGAGTCGCCATTACGGAGTAATCGCCCATCGAAAATGACTCGTTTTCACCAATGTAAAAAGTTTCGGACCTGCAGAGGTCGGACGGGGAGCCAGGTTTTTTGGCACGGTGATCCATCTGTCCCTTCCTTCTCAGAGTCACCGTGGGTGATTCCAGAGCTGTGCTAGCCCCCTCCCTTGTGGAAAAAAACAAAAAGACTGATAACACGTTTTTTACCGTGTTTGGCACCTATGCGCTACTCTCTGAAAACACGTTTTTTACCATGTTTGGCAAAAACGGGTAAAACTCAAACAATGCTGTGGATAACTATTTTTTTGGCATAGCGAGTAATTCTTTTGGCCATGGACCTGCAAACCATTCTTTATTAAAATACCCTCCAAACCCGGTAGAAGGGGCTGCGTCTGTGTAAAACCCCATTTCGACAGATGAATTCAAACCATCGTGGTAAAATAATGAAATGCCATTCCACTGGTTGCACAGCATTGACCAAAACCGCAGATCTGATCTACAACCATCATCTAAATTGTTCATTTAGATTTTTGACAGACTTAGGGAGGTCGAGAAGTCTCGCTATGAACGATCGCCCCTGCGGAATTATCTGCATTGCAAAATTTAGATGCCCTAATAAGGACAACAATTCCCTCTTACAAATAGACACTGTGTTGTTGAAGTGATGCATCACCTCTGATGCGCTCTATTTCTCCAGAGGTAGTGACGCTTGCATTAGCTCCGTGTCTAAATTGATCCCAAAAACTCTAGTTTTTAACGGGGCCCACTGTTTCTCCACAGAGAGGGGGACTCCTAACTTCGCAAATACTTCTTTAACTGTTTTGATGCTGTGATCTGGCTTACCGTTAGGGAAATCTACCATTAGAAAATTGTCTAAAAAATGGACGAGATATGGCAGCTTGTTGAAAGGTCCAGACCAGTAATGTTCCTCAAGTCGATTTATTGGACAAAACAGAGTACAGAGCACCAGAGCACATGTCAGCCTTGCTGCTACATGGTGTGGCCGGAACAGAATAGAGCAAGAAGAAAAAGGGCAAGGACAAGAAGGGACGGTTTCTTTGTCCTCACAGTATTTATATGCAGACTTCACATGTGTGTGTGTGTGTGTACTTGCATACATTGGATGTGCACGGAGCTAGGTGTGTGTGTGTGTGTGTGTGTGTGTGTGTGTGTGTGTGTGTGTGTGTGTGTGTGTGTGTGTGTGTGTGTGTGTGTGTGTGTGTGTGTCCATTGTACATAAGAACAACACCCCAAGACCCTAAAGGTCAGCTAAGGTCAGATGCCCTCTGGGAAGCCTCCTTTGAACTGGACATCTAGTGTTCTCTGGAATGTGCTGTAGACCACTCAGTATCCAAACTTATCTCTGTGTGTGTGTTCAGATTGGCTCTATAAGTCCATAAATGTGTATCAATATATACCACAAAGTGTTAAGCAGTATCCAACACAGCGCTTCTGAGAGTTTATTAAATATGCTTGGACTACTACGACAACCAAAAGTGAGTCTAACAGCGAAATACATCTTTTCTAGCAATTTAACCCCAAACAGGGGCCACTGCGAGGGGTGAAGTGGCATTGTTTTGAAAGCGTCTGTTATGTCAACTTTTCCAAGCCAAGCTCCTTTTCCTGCTATCTTTATTAGACTAATTGCGTGATCCACAGTGGCATAACACAAAGAGAACGGGGCGAGAGGAATTAGATCGTTAACACTATCCTCACTGTCATCATGGGGGCTCGACAAGTCAACGATCATGCGTTTTTTCCCCCGAATATTTCCTTGTAGTGACATCAATCGGATTAATCCGATAATTGGGAAAAGGAGCATATCTACGACCTCCGGTTCTTTTTTATAAAATAAAACAAATAAAAGATGAAACAACGGTCTGGATGCTTGTCCAGAGCTTTTCTCATCTCTGGAATGTTCACCGGAGTGGATGGTTTAATCACTTCTTCTTGAATGAGCAGCGAGGACAGATTTTGGGTGGCTGTCTCCACAAAAACTGCAAACATGCTAAAATGTACAATGATTAAACCGGGTGCAGTACGTTAGTCCGACAGCGCATTCCTGCGACAGCGCAGCGCTCCGACGTTTCCAATACTAAACCCGAACCAAACCCGCACCCTAACCCTAACCGCACGCGGATGCCACATAGTCGGAGAAATGGGATGTCGGATTATTAAACCGGCATACACTTTCATTGAATTTGTAGCAAACATTCGGAGACTTTGAAAACTCTTTCTTCGTAATCACCTTGGACTCTGGCTCAACCTTTGGCTCAACCTTTGCTGCAGGGCCTGGCTGTGAGACTGCTTTAGGGTAAAGCCCGCTCTGGTGGGTAAAAAGAACCACACACCGTACAAGAAAGAGCGTGATGAGCTGTGAAATGCCTACTTATTAGGGCCAAGTCAACCAGGGACCAATCCAGGCTCTGATTATATTTATGGATGTAATTGGCAGCTTTGACGGAGAACGACTTATGATACTCATAAAGTAAAGTCCCCCCATAGGACAATGCCAGGTCGAATATAAGGGCCAAATAAGTATCTAGCTCGGTTCTCCTGTCTGGATGCACTTCGCAGATGACGTCTCTCTCTGAAGACTCCGAATGCTACGATAAACTCAGTCATTTTCATGTCCTTGGACAGTCTCGGATCACTGTCTTTGAGACATACAGAGATATCCCCACAGTTAATAATGCGCTTCTCTCCGAGGCCTGACTTGGAAGAGCTTAACAGAATTTTAATCAAATTCACATCATTACCTGGCAGGATTTGGCTAGATGCGGGGAAATAGCAGCTGCCGGAGAGAAAAATGGTACTCCTGAACCCGGAGTTGGAACTGCAGATCCCAGAGTCCTCTGGGGCACGACCGGAGGGATCACCCGGCCAGGGGGATGGATGACGTCATCTGCCTGCGCACGTCGCCCGGAGACGGAATCCGGAGCAGGAGCTGCAGGCACTCCACTCTCCAGCGTTTGGATCCTGGAATCCATGCTCATCATGCTCAGCGAAACCTGGATTTTATTTAGGGCGGCAAGCACAGGATCAGTAACAGTTGGATTAACCGCAGGGTTTTGAATCCTGACCTTTTTTTGAGCAGATTGAGCGCTGGGTTCAATTTTTTTGAACGTGGCTCTAGCTTTCTTCGGGGGGGCGGGGTCGAGATTCACAGCTGGGCTGATCGGAGCAGCGTTGGAATGAGCCGTGCTCATGCTGCCCTCTTGCTGATGGCAAAGGAACTGAAACAATGCTTCATGCGATATACCCGCCAGAGGTTGGATACCAATCCTGAAGAGTTCTTTCCTTATTCACTCGCTTACAAGTGAATAAGCTTGTAAGCGAGTGAATGAAGTATATAAACATTCTGCCTTCCGTGTCGTGTGTGTGTGTGTGTGTGTGTGTGTGTGTGTGTGTGTGTGTGTGTGTGTGTGTGTGTGTGTGTGTGTGTGTGTGTGTGTGGATGGAAAGCTAATCTGAATGTATGACATCCAAAGGTTAGAACAAGGTTAGAACAGCTATAGGCCACCTAATCATCAACAAATCCTTCCAGTTCTTGTTTAGTTAGTCAATGACCCCCGGGGGTCCCTGGACCAGAGAAGCAGTGATTTACAGCATCTCCTCCAGTAAAGTACAGGCTGAGTCTATAGGAGAGATGAGTAAAACACCCCCTGGGCTAAGCAAACAAGCACGTGCACATCTTCCAAGTAGGTACGGCATGTATGTGTGTGGGTGAATATGTGTTGAATGTGTTGGTGTTTACAGGTGAGTATGGAATAACTGTTGTGTGTATGAGCTGCTGTCCCTTAAACAATACATTAGCATATTTCCACTTTCAACGTTCAATATAACCATTTGGCTTCAATATCTCCATTAAACCTCATAGTCATCACATCACAATGAAATACATTCAAAGGCCATATTTCAGCATTTGTACTGGTCCCATATAGCTACCATCACAATTAGTTCAACATCAACTTGCATCTGATATAAAATCAAGGATCAGTCTCTGTGCAACATAAAGCCACATTCTTTAGCTTAAAGTCATTTTCAGCAATTGACTGTCTTTTCAAAACATCTGACACATCATCACAGGGAATATTAATTAGAGGGGAGCATATTCAAATACACTCAAACACAATGAATGCACTTTTGCAATAAAGTCATTAAAGGGACACTTCGCCGATTTTGATAAAAATCCTATTTTTATGAAGTCTAGGACCCCATAATTGGCCATAAACATGATCCTGGTGTTTTTTTTGTGTTGTATCTGTGTTTTTAGATGTTTGATCCGTGAGACACGGCTGAAAGCGTCAAATGACGTTTTCAGCCGTGTCTCACCTTATGTCCGCACTACATACTGCAGGTGACTACAGGTGTAGTTCAAACCCAAACCAACCCCCATGGTTCAAAGGACCGGCCCCTGAGGGTGTCTCCCAAACACTTCGTCCACCCTTCTTTCCCCACTCGGACACTCCCATTAGCTACCTCACATGCACATTGCACAATCATGGCGTCTCCAAACATATGAAAGTCCGACCAATCCATGGAGGAAGATGACTATTTTTACGTTATCTCGGAGTCAGAAATACAGCAGGGTTACTTATTTGAACCCGAGTACACCGAAGAACAACCGCAGCGCGGGGACAAGGGCAGCAGCTGCAGCAGACGAAGAGCAGCAACAACGCGTCTGGGATGATTCTTGGTGGAACATACACAGTAGCCTGTCCTATCCTATTCATGACGTGAGTGCTGGCATCAATCTTTTATTATCGTATTTGTGGAGCCGTGGCGTGCATATGTAAAGTGTGTTATTGTTTACTTTGACTGTAGCCCTGAAACATGACGGTCATGGCGGAACTTCAACCTGGTTTTGTCACTTTTTCAATTTACAGCCCGTTCATCTACATAAATGGTCAGATTTCAAATATAAAGTTCTTACCCCGTTGCCACGGATGTTACAATTGCAATCGGGTGGGTCTAAGTACCCGTATATCTTCCGTATTGTTCAATAAAAAACATTTAAATCCGAACTGTGGCCATTTTCTCATAGATGTATATTGTATCAGAGTGCAATACACATCCCAACCGATACGGTCGCGTAATTGAAAGCATAAGGAGAAAATGGCCACCGATTGGATTAAAATGCTTTTTATTAAACAATACGGAAGATACTGGTACTTAGACCCACCCGATTCAAATTGTAACATCCGTGGCAAGAGGTCAGGACTTTATATTTGAAATCTGAACGTTTATGTAGATGTAGGTCTGTACATGTAGAAAGTGCAAATACCAGGTTGAAGCTCCGCCATGACTGACATGTTTCAGAGCTACTGAGTACATGACGCCGTCGGGTCCCGAAAAATAGCAGATCTACAAGCTCACAACGCATCGCGTTGCATCGACTCAACACTTTGTGAGCTTGTAGGTCTGCTATTTTCGGTGCGCATGCAACTAAGAATAAATTAGGTATCACGTCGGATGATATCCATGTAAACTACAAATCTAATCTAATGTGTTCTTTCCAATGACAGGACAGAAATTGTCATCAGCCTGCAAAAATGGAACTGCTGTTGAAGACCTGGGACTACAGCATTTATATTATTTTTCTAAATAAAACGGTTACATTTACACACTGCTTGTTCTACTCATTGATCATGGTATATTCTACATTGTGTAAGCATTCATAATGACAAAATGTAACACCCAATTCTATAAGGGTTCTTTTGAACTGTTTCATGATATAGGAGATGGTCTTTCATTTGTCAGAATGGTACATAATTACATGACTGTAAGCATTACAGATATAATAGTGAAAAACTCTTGTTCATTCTGTTAGTATTTACTTCTACATGTAATCATTATTTTTCTGGGGACCCCAGCACATTGGATTCAACTTTACTGGTCTTAGATACAATAGGCTATAGTAAAACCTAATATTATCCGTACACCAATTGAAAGCATGAAACGGTTTAGTTTCAAAGAATATAACTGGAAATGACAGTGAAACATTATGCTCTCAGATATACGGAGTCACACATGACATGAGTATGAAACGTTTTGTTTTATTATTGTTGACTATGCCGCATCTCCATGGATGGCCGACTCCCAAGTAGAAGATGGACGTCACGTCACCAGCACCGGACTGTCTACATGGTGGGATGGAATGTTGAAAAAAATATGATGCACGCGCGCGCGCGCACACACAGACACAGACACACACGTTTAGTGTTACTATGCTAATTTATACATGATATATTTAGTTTACTATAAGATACAATCAAATCAATACAGAACACAATACAACAGCAGCCAAGACTAGTTTCACCTTGCTGGCGCAACAAAGACACGGTGATGATGGGACTGGTACTGTTAGCCTATGGTCCAACTGTAGCCTACTGGTTCAACAGAGGCATATTTCACGTGGTCCAAGAAAGAACATGGCTTCGATGTCGTGTTTTGTGATCCAAAGGTAGACAAAAAAGTCGGAACGTAACATTCATCATTGTAAAGCATTCAGTGTTGCCAGATCTTGTGAGACAAATAAGCAACCAGGTATATGAAAACAAGCCCAAAAGAAAATACCTAAGCCAAGAGCACTTTAAACCTAGACATGGGCTATTTGAAAAATGCCGATCTACAAGCTCACAACGTGTAACGATGTGACGCAGTGTGAGCTTGTAGATCTGCTATTTTCCAAAAAATCTTGAGGGGAAAAAAGTGCAAAATGTGGAATATTTTTTAAACATTTTAACAACACATTTTTGGTAGTGTCTCCCTGGCAAATATGTTGGCGCGCAGTGCACAGATGAGGGTCCGTGGAAAAGTACATGAACATGTTTGAGAACCACTGGTTTAAACAACAATCAAAACATTTGGAAACAAGCCCAAATATCAACTACATTTTAGAAACCAGCCGCTTATAATAGCAGACGTGGCAACACTTGCCAATGTGCTGTATGTGTTGTTGTTGATATTGTAGTGAGAACTGGGAGGGGAAAGTTACAATGTAGACCACGCCCCCACGCAGCCTCCTCCCCACAAGGAAGTGCAGTGCCCCAAAGCATTGTGGTCATTGTAGTAATGCAACCAAACCCCAGTCATCCAGTCAAACACACAGACTTCTATATTTTTCTGGCCATAGGGTGCAAATTTGAAATTTTGCTACTGTTATCTACTACAAATATTATTAACATTGAGTGACTGGGACTTCTTCCAGGGGTGAAGTGTTCCTTTAATCGGGAGCGTACTCAAGTTCCCTCAACCCTATGTTCCCTCAGTCCTATGTTCCCTCAGCCCTATGTTCCCTCATCCCTATGTTCCCTCAGCCCTATGTTCCCTCATCCCAAATTAGACCCTATGTTCCCTCAGCCCTATGTTCCCTCATCCCAAAATAGACCCTATGTTCCCTCAGCCCTATGTTCCCTCAGCCCTATGTTCCTTCAGCCTTATGTTCCATCAGCCCATGTAATATTCTAATGTTTTGTCTTGTCTGTCTTGTCTTGTCTTGTCTTGTCTGTCTGTCTGTCAGTATCATGTCAGTATCATGGTCAGTATCATGTCAGTAATGATACTGACATGATACTGACCATGATACTGACCATAAGGTCAGTATCATGGTCAGTATCATGGTCAGTATCATGGTCAGTATCACGTCAGTATCATGGTCAGTATCATGGTCAGTATCATGTCAGTATCATGTCAGTGTCATGTCAGTATCATGTCAGTATCTGGTCAGTATCATGTCAGTATCATGTCAGTATCATGTCAGTATCATGTCAGTGTCATGTCAGTATCATGTCAGTATCTGGTCAGTATCATGGTCAGTATCATGGTCAGTATCATGGTCAGCATCATGTCAGTATCATGTCAGTATCATGTCAGTATCATGTCAGTATCATGGTCAGTATCATGTCGGTATCATGGTCAGTATCATGGTCAGTATCATGGTCAGTATCATGGTCAGTATCATGTCAGTATCATGTCAGTATCATGGTCAGCATCATGTCAGTATCATGTCAGTATCATGGTCAGTATCATGTCAGTATCATGTCAGTATCATGTCAGTATCATGGTCAGTATCATGGTCAGTATCATGTCAGTATCATGTCAGTATCATGGTCAGTATTATGTCAGTATCATGGTCAGTATCATGGTCAGTATCATGTCAGTATTATGTCAATATCAGGAGTGGTTATTTGCTTCAGTCATCAAAACGATTTCTTTAAGTTTAGGTTTGTAATGGATAAAATAAAATAATTTACCCATAATTTTCCTATGACTGATAAAAGTATTAAACTCCCTTTTTCGTATTCATTTGACTGTATAATGTTCATGTCTGTATATCAGAACTTTGTTTGTGCTCTTTTAAATCCCCCTTTATTTTTATTTTTCTTATAATAAGCTAAGTTTTACATAGCTTATTATACCTTTAAACTCATTTTTTTTGTAATATAGTTGTTTTGGATATCTACAAAAGCTCTATATTAGTATAGACATGTATCATTATTATTATTACTATTTTACTTTATTAGCTGTGATAAAAGTTCAATAGTTCACTGCAATGATCAGTAATTCTTTGCAGCTGTTGTTATAGGTACCTATAGGTTTCACAGCTGTTTGAATTTGAATTGATGAGAAATTATCAATATAATTTAAACATCAGTCAGTTTCACAGCTGTCTGAATTTGAATTGATGATAGAAACTATACATATACCAGGTCAAAGCAATTAAGTTTGACCAATCATGTTGCCCAAGCATGTTGCCCAAGCATCATGGTCAGCATCATGGTCAGTATCATGGTCAGTAGCATGGTCAGCATCATGGTCAGTCATGGTCATGGTCAGTCATGGTCAAGTTTTCCTTGTGACATAATGTACACGCCCCCGGGGGTCCCCGGTCCACCTCCATGCCCAGGGACGGTGGCTCCCGAGGCGGGTAAGGGCGGCCAGCGTGGACCCCCGGGGGTCCCCGGTCGTGGGTCTGGAAAAGGGACAAAGTCCTGCTGTGGAAAAAGAGCAGTTCCACAAGCCTGGATAGGCCTGTGGTGGCCGCGGGGCGCAATACCGGCCGTGTCCACAAGGCGGCGCCTAACCCCAGTCCATGGTCCCCCCCAGGGGTCCCCGGCCCACCTCCGCGCCCAGGGACGGTGGCTCCCGTTGCGGGTAGAGCAACCGAGTGTGAACCCGGCAGTCTGCCGGGAGGCCCAGGGCTCCTGGCCTCTCCCCTGCTGGAAGGGGGAAGCCAGGGAGAAGGGCCGACTCGTGCCATAAGATAGCTAGGGATCATGCCCAGGAAGAGGCACCTTCTAGTTCCTGGGGTAGCGACGGGGCGGCGAAGACCCCCAAAATAACGGTTCTTTGAAAAATTTCAATTTTTTTTTTCTAAGTGTCCGCATGGGCTCCAGAGGTCCCCGGGGACCCCCTGGAGGACCCCCGGCCTAAAATGGCAACTTTTTTCGGCTTGTCGATCTGCGCTTTTTCGGGCTAAAACGGCCCGTACCTCCCAGTCCGTGGGTCGCCCGGGGCCGGCGGAGGGCTCGTTGGATCCGGGCCGGCGGTGCGCACGCGTCGGTGCCCCCCCCCGGGCCCCTGGGTGGCTGCCCGGGCAAACGGTGGCCGAAAAACCCGAAAAAATCTCCGGAAGGCTCAGGAGCTTTAGGGCTCGCTGCCTCTCCCATGCGTGAAATTTCGCATGGGGGGGAAAGTGGCCACTTGTGCCATAGGGGCGTAATATTGTTCCATAACAACATTTGACCAAACCCCGCCCTGCCGTCCTGCGATTGGCTGAATACAAAAACGAGAAAACAAGGACTCCACCCCCAGAGGGAACGGTGGGGGCATTTACAGTCTAATACATTGGTTCTCAAAGTGGGGTCCGGGGACCCCTAGGGGTACTTGAGGGGGTTCCAGGGGGTCCCCAGCTAAATGATGGACAGGAACCAAATGGACCCTTATGGTTCTGTAACTCTGAGAGTGTACAAACGGGTCCATTTGGTTCCATTTGTACACTCTCAGAGTTAAATTAACATTGATTTTACAATATGAATTGGGGTCCCAGAGGTATAAATGCCATTAAATGGGGGTCCGTAGCCTAATGCATGTTAAACTGGGTGTCCTTGAAATTAAAATGGTTGAGAATCACTGCTAGAGAGCCATAAAAACCTTCTCTTATTGGGGTCCCTGGCTTATCTTTTCAAATGGGGGTCCGTGGGGTAATAAGCGTCTATTTGGGGGTCCTTGACATGAAAAAGTTTGAGAACCACTGGTCTAATACAGACCAAAACCCTAGTATTGCAACAGGATTCGTGGCGTACCTCACTAGGCGTTAGGCTGCTGACCCTCAGGCTCGAGTTCGACTCCTGCCGGAGGCACGTTTTTTCCAACAACTGCAGACAACTTTTTTTTGGCTAATAAAGTATAGTTTTGGACCGGACTGCGACGGAGGGGCGCAGTCTCAAGCGAACTTGAGCCACGAGAGGCACCACCTCGCGCGAGTTGCCGTGCCGAACGTTGCGAAGTTCGCTTTGAGCCTACTCAGCCCCGTCCGAGTTATGTACCGATAGGCACAGAATAGTAAATGATGTTGTGGGGACTGCGTTTGCCCCAACTGTCACTCAAAGTGACCACTGGCCAATCACAGCGCGACTTTTCGGGTCTGGGTCTTGGTAGAATGTTGTTACGGATCACTATCACGCGCCATAGGGTAGCTAGAGACCATGGCCGGACATGGTGCGCCATATTCGGGGGCGTCCCCGTGCCTCGCAGGGCCATGGATCCTGGGGGTTGCAGCCTGAAGTGTTGCAGCCTCAGGTTGCCCTGGCTCTCCCCTGGTGGAGAGGGGGAAGCTACGGACAAGGGCCGACTGGTGCCATAGGATAGCTAGGGCGACGGAGCCTCGCCCGACGTGAGGCTCCGTCTGTGGATCTCCGCGTTGTACCTCCCTGTCCCCTCCCCGTGGCCCAGGAGGCGTCCCGCTCGTCCCTGCCTCCCTCCTGTGAAAAAGTCTCCCGGTCGGGACGCCCACTCGCTCTAGAACGTACCTGTGGAGCTTGGCCGTGGGGAGCTTGGCCGCCGGGAGCTCCCGCCGCCCCTCTCACGGGGGGCCTTGGCGGTCTCCGCGGACCGGCAACCCCACGGTGCGCGCCTCACCTGGGCACTCTGTCTCCGTGGCTGAACAGGAGGCCTACCTGGTTGATCCTGCCAGTAGCATATGCTTGTCTTTAAGGGCGCTGCAGACTCGTCTGAGTTGGGCGTGCAGTCACTGCCAAGTGACCACGCCGGGACAGTAACTGATATGGGTGTAGACAACATAGGTGGCGCACGCAGGAGTTGAGTAAACCAAAGTTCCCGATTGTAGACCCACAAGGCAAGTTACCTTGATGGGGTTGGGGCGGGGGAACTTGACATGAACCTGTGAGCAGCTACGTATCTATGTGGGTTGTGCCCGGCGCCGCGGTTGTCCCGCAACTCAGCAGTGGCTGCACCCGAGTTAATCGAACGAGATTCCCACTGTCCCTACCAGCTACCTAGCGAAACCATAGCCAAGAGAAATGAAATCAGCTCAGACCATAGAGGAAAGAAGACAATCTTCAGCGAGGAAACAAGACCCTGCTAATGGGCGTGATAACTATTGCGGCACCGCTTGTACCACCAGGTACCTGCGGTCTATAGGCCGCGGGATCCCCCCCGACTTATCGCCCGCCGAGGGGTGCTTAAGCGTGGGTACGCGGGACCGGCCGGTGAGCCGGGCCCGACGCGCTAAGTTCAGAACAGTCCCAGGGGCGACTATTCTGGTTTGTACCACCAGGTCCCCGCGGTGCTTGGGCCGCGGTCTGTCACTTCACTTAACGCCCGCTAAGGGGTGCTTAAGAGTGGGTCCATGGGACCGCCTGGAGAGCCGGGTGTCCCCCGGAGGCAAGGGTCCCCCCTGACTGGAGCGAGTACGCAGGTTCGGGGCTCCCTGGGCCGGGTCGAGGCCTCCCCGGGGGTCCCCGGGGGTCCCTGGCTGGAGAGGCCTGACCCGACCGACAGACCGGTCGGGTTAAGCCGCCGGAGCCAGGGACCCCTGGGGGTCCCCGGTCCACCTCCGCGCCCAGGGACGGCTGTCGGACGGTGGGCTTTCGGAGCAGCGGGCCGTCGGAGCTGCACCACGTAGCCACAATTTAATGTTCATCATCATCGGTGTAAAGAAAAGTTTATGAAGTCTTATAACTTATAACTTACTAATAATATATCTATATATAGTCTTATACCTTTGGGGATACCTTGGGGAGCCCGGGGGAACCCAACAGGTGACCCCAACAGCACATTATGGAAGGGCCATATGTGACGCTGAAGGAACATAGGGCTGAGGGAAGATAGGGTCTAATTTGGGATGAGGGAACATAGGGCTGAGGGAACATAGGGTCTAATTTGGGATGAGGGAACATAGGGCTGAGGGAACATAGGGTCTAATTTGGGATGAGGGAACATAGGGTTGAGGGAACATAGGGCTGAGGGAACATAGGGACTAATTTGGATAAAATAAAATTGTTAGGGATTGAGGGAACATAGGGCTGAGGGAACATAGGGCTGAGGGAACATAGGCATGACCCCCTTTAATCAATAAAAATGATTTAATTTTTATGAATGCAAATATGTTGGTTCATCACCAGGTAATGACATGAACCAAAGTTTAGCTGTAGATAATCATTACAAAACCCTTCACCAATAATGTATCTGTCAAGTTTTCAGGTGGATCAATGTAAACAAGTAAACATTCCTGTGTTCAGCACACAACAAGGCGAACGCCATCTTCAAAGGAATTACACAAGGGAGACGTCATTATGCAATCAATCAGCACGTCAATTTGCTGACTTTTTACCGTTTGTTAAACTCTACATTAAACACTCAAATCAGTCATTAAAACCCATCACAGTCTCTTCACATAAACATTAAACCTTAGGAGTTAAGTTAATATGGTTTTCACGGTGTACTGACCTGAAAAACAGAGTAAACAATCACAGCAATGAGGACGTGAACCTGTTCACTTGCATTCCTAATTTTCCTCTGAAGGAAAGGGGGGAGGCACCCAGACCTTAAAGGGGACCCTTAGGCAACACCTGCTGCACACACAAAGGTTCCGCTTCTCATCCCAAGTGACCTACAGTGAATTACTACTGATATTATTTTGGCTTGTGACCACAGGAATAATAAAAATACTAAACGTACTGGACCATACTTTAAATAAAAGTTACTTCACATTTATGAGGGTATCACACAACAATGCTCCTCACTGTATACATCATGGCCATGAACAAATAGCTGAAACCATGTCCCACATCCTAAACGGGTGCCATGTATACATAGTGGAGCAGATTGCTGAAACGATCTTTCACTTGGTGATACAAGCACCAAATTTGGCACACAAGTGCTTCAGAACCTACTCTCTCAGAAAAGTACGAGATCCACTTGAAAAAACAATATGGCCGCCATTTTTCAAGATGGCTGCCATTCGAAGTGGTTTTAAATGGTGTTTGAACTATATTTTGATTGAATAATCCTATTTTGATGGTCTATACATCCAAATATATGTTTTTGAGTATGTGAAATCCAATTCTGCATTTACAAAATTTTAATTATTGGATATTATGATGATACAAATGCTGTGCTGTGCTGTGCTGTGCTGTGCTGTGCTGTGCTGTGCTGTGCTGTGCTGTACTATACTGTACTGTGCTGTGCTGTACGGCACTGTAGGCACTGTACGGCACTGTATTATACTGTACTGCACTGTACGGCACTGTACTGTGCTTTACTGGACTGGACTGGACTGCATTATACTGGACTGTACTGTATTGGACTGTAGTACTGTACTGGACTGTACTGTATTATGCTGGACTGGACTGGACTGGACTGCACTTTGGTCATATGGAACCAAACCGTAACAGTTTGGTTCTTCTTTTAGTCCTCACATTTGCAGACACACAACTGTGTACACTTAAGCATGAAGTGGTAGCATTTGCATCGTCCTCGGGATTCAGTCTTTTAGACACATTTTGTCAACTGCTCACAAGTCTGAACAATAGGTGGAGGGATTGTCCAGACCTCTCCATCTTTTTGCCAGCCACAGTTGGCAGGGCTTTCAGTTTGCATTTTGCACACTGTTGCCTGACATGCAGTTGTCTTGCCTTTACCATGAAAAGCTGACACAACTGTCTTTCCACTGGCGTGGAAGGACAGCATGCCACTGGATTTCTCTGGGCCAACAATTACTACCATATCATGAATTGGCAATCACCTAATGGACTGACCCTGGCCAAATTATACCCACATAATTTCTAAGCCTGCACTGACTGCAACAACAAGAATATCTGTGTTGCATGCCTCAATCAACACAGACTTCATTTGTTGCTTGGCTGCATGGAGAGCATGTGTGAAGATGCTGGAGTCAGCTTCTTCGTGGTTGCAAGGACTTAAGCCTTCAAGGCTGATGAGTTTGTTTGTCTCCCGCGCTGGCACATCCTGTCAATTCAGGTGCGGCAATCTAACTACAATACTACAACAAACTAAACTTGTAGTTGAGATATATACAGGGGCTTATTAGCATTTGGGACATTAACGTATACTACAGTACAAACTACAATGAGTACACCACTACAACAGTTAGTAAACTACACCTACAGCTAGTACACTACAAGCCGACACTGAACCCCATGCTGAGTCTCACAGCAGTGATGTCACAGTGTGCCCGGGTTGTGCTTTGACATCACTCTTATAAAAAATGACAAACCAAAAGAGCTTGACCACAGCATTTCAATGAATGATCATGGATGTTTCCCTTCAACTTAATGCAATATCTGTGATCAGACAGCTTCCGAAAATGCTCATTTTGAGTCACGTAATAACCGCCATCTTGAAAACTGGCGGCCATATTGGAATTCAATTGACACTATTGAGTTCTTCCAGTCAGAATACATTCATTTTGATGTTTGGATCATTAATACATTTGTGTTCATTCAAGTTTTACTTCAAAAAACATTTATTTTGCATTTGATGAGGCGGCCATCTTGAAAACTGGCGGCCATCTTGGATTGTCAGCTGGATCTCGTACTTTTCTTAGATAGTACATCCTGGACATCATTTGTGCCAATTTTGGTGCTTGTATCACCAAGTGAAAGATTCTGATGGAATATTGACTTAATATGCCCCACTAACAGGGGACTCTACATAAGTAGGCATGACGGATAATGAATCTGATATCAAAAGATATCTCTTCTATTTTCAGGTCCTCCATTATGCTGTATAAGCATTCTACTGTGAAGCCGAGCATGTTTAGCCTGTGTAATGATGATGCTGTGTTCTCTAACATTTCAGCTAACTCCCCTGATGTCATTGTTGTTAATGAAAACCATAGGGAGGTGTTCATTCTCGAGTTCGGCTGTACCTTTGATTACAGCTTAGAGGAAGCCTTCCTAACCAAAGTGCTAAAATATCTTCAGCTAGAGCAGACCATCTCTCAGCTAGGCTACAGATGTAAACTTTTGTTTTTGACTGGAGAGTAGTCTCCAGTCTTACATCTCCTCCTTCGAGTTATGCTAGGAATTTGGCTGTTAGCTCCGCCCACCTATAAAACATTTTGCCGAGTGCCCGCCCACAATTCAACGTCAGACATTCCACACACATAGAATGGCCATTTGAGTTGCAGACACTGAGAGAACCAGAGCTCTCCAGAGTCTCACAGCTAAGGCCTAGCCCCACCCCTTTCCACACACACACACACACACACACACACACACACACACACACACACACACACACATGGCTGAAAGGTCAGCATTATTTCTGCTGCGTTCACACCAAAAGGATGCCTTTATAAAAAAACGCCTATATTCCATTTGACTTGGCGTTTTTTGATCAAACTGGCCGTGTCCAAGGAGCTGTCACTCAAGTCTCCTCAAGTGAGCTTTTTTCGAGGCGAGACAAAAACGGGCTGTGCGAACAGATGCGCATTATGAAGTCAAAAATGAAAAATAGCAGCTGTAGATGAGAAATAAGTCTATATTTAGTTACTACATAACCTATTTATGGAAAACAAATCAGCAGAATGTTTATAAACAAGCTGCTAAATAACTGAACGGGCCGTCTGGTCGCTACCCCACACGCTGCTCTCCATGAGCCCGTCATAGGGCACTCTGTAACGGGGAGTACCACTCGGTGTTTCCCCATGCTAGAAATGCCCAAAGCGAACTTAATACATCTTAATAAAAAAGCACAAACTACCTACTTCACAAGAATAATGTTGGTGTAATTAGGAGATTCGACAGGGAATCTATATTTTACATACACAAATTAACAAGTTACAGAAAAAATCATGTTGCCGTATTTCCTGTTATTTCGCGGACGTTCAGCTCTCGTCTCACCGCTCAGCTGCTGCTGTCTCGGGCACGGGCAGACTGACTGCGGGAGCCCGTCTACGCATAGATATATATATATATCTATGTGTCTACGGGCATCCCTTTGATGCTTCGCTATTAGTTGAGCGACATATACACTGACTATTTAGGAAAAAGACAGAGACACGTGTGTGTGTGTGTGTGTGTGTGTGTGTGTGTGTGTGTGTGTGTGTGTGTGTGTGTGTGTGTGTGTGTGTGTGTGTGTGTGCGCGCGGCGCGCGCGCGTACACACATGCCGTGCTCCTCTCCTTTTCCCGAGGAGAGGGTTTGAAGGACAGCACGTACATGCCAATTCAGAGCTCCTAGACCAGTGGTTCTCAAAGTGGGGTCCGGGGACCCCCAGGTGTCCTTGAGGGGGTAGGGGGTCCCCAGCAAAAATATGTGGTAATACAGCATCACAATAATTTTAACCTTTTATACTTTGGCTATTGCTAAAATCGTGAAAATGTGTGCAAACCTTTGAATATATATATTGTTAAAGAGAACATTTGTAACTCCAATCATTGCTTCTGGGGGGTCCCTGAAACAAAATATTTTAGATGGGGGTCCGCGGCCAAATACATATAATTTTGGGGGTCCTGGAAAAGTTTGAGAACCACTGTCCTAGACCTAGACTGAGTTTAATCTTCAATACTTTAACATGCACAGCTACTAAATAAAAACATTCATATAAATTGCGAATGCTGCGGGAAAAGCACCAGAGAACCTGCTGCCTACACCAGCTTGAAAATAGCAGATCTACGAGTCGCCAGTGGGGCATCTCCTCACGACCGCATGGCGACCACCGGGCGGGCGACTGGAGCTGTGTTTAAACTTCTGTTCTCAATTATATTGTTTAGTTTGTTGTCTGTCTATAGATGTACATCTGATAGATTGAAAACTTTAATATTCTGTTATTGTGGGCGTGTGTCGGCGTTCAATGGTTATAGGGGGACAGTGACAGAGCTAAAGTAACTAAGTACAAATACTTAAGTTAAGTACTGTAGCCTACTTAAGTACTTGAGGTATTTTTTTTACTTTACTGGAGTATTTCCAATTTCAATACTTTCACCTCTACTCCACTACATCCAGAGGCAAATATTGTACTTATACTCCCAGGCACGCCGACTTTTGTGCGTGGCCATGGGGGCTGAACTTGATCGCCACTCCCCCCCCCCCCCCCCCCCCCGCCTCCCCCCACCCACAGCGTTGCCGACCATGCACGTGCGCGAAGCGCGCGCGATTTTTTTTAGCTTAATTAATTAATTCAATGACCATAAAACATTAACAACACTCTATCCATCCTTCAGTGTGTCCCATCCACAAATGTTTTACTTAAGTAAAAGTATCAATGCAATGTAGAACTGTTTAAAAATGTAGAGTACTTTTACTTGGTTCTCTAGAGTACCAAGTAAACGTACTCATTATACAAAATGTCCCATTTCAAGTTTTCAATGTATACAAATCTTTTGAAAATAGCAGCTTATATCTATAAGCTCACCAGGGGCGTAGCCACGGGTGGGCATAGGTAGGCCTGGGCCCACCCACCTGGCTGTTGTGCCCACCCAAAAAAAAGAAGAAGATTTTTTTATTTATTTTTTGCGTCTCCGTGTGTACAACCAAATACGCATCTTTCCTGAACCGATGACGCTATAGCGCTGCTCCTACACTACCCCCGTCAGCAACAAGTGGACATGGAGTAAATGTACTTAGTTACTTTCCGCTTAGTTACTTTCACGTGCATATAGATGAGCCATGCGGTCTTATAAGAATGAAAACAAACGCCTCGCTGTTAGCCATGGATCACATGACGGTCGTCTGTTATGATGGTCATCATGGATGAACTTCAGCCTGGTGTTGTAGGCCTACATCTACATAAACGTTAGCTCCGACGGAACCTCTCCCTCCGCTGTATAGCTCCGAGATGAGGTTCCTCGTTAGTTACTGCCGTCTGTTTTCGAAATGGTCGCACGTCGTCCACTTTACATGTTTCTTACCCCTTTCTGCACATCGTATCCAAAAAGTAAAGCATTTCCGCCACTCTCTCAGATGTTTGAAGTTTTAACGCGCCATAAAAGCCATCCAACGGGTTGAAGAAAGTATTTAATTTGCCTCGGTTTTCATCCGGTTACATGGTTTTTAAGACATTGCGCAAGAGTTGCGCCCGTAGAGATAACATTACTGATGACCCTACTGGTCAAATGTTGAATTGCATCTTCTAATGCAAAATATTATGGAACCGGATGAAAACCGAGGCAAATTAAATACTTTCTTCAACCCGTTGGATAGCTTTTATGGCGCGTTAAAACTTCAAACATCTGAGAGAGTGGCGGAAATGCTTTACTTTTTGGATACGATGTGCAGAAAGGGGTAAGAAACATGTAAAGTGGACGACGTGCGACCATTTCGAAAACAGACGGCAGTAACTAACGAGGGACCTCATCTCGGAGCTATACAGCGTACAGCGGAGGGAGAGGTTCCGTAGGGGCTACATAAACGTTAATATTTCTAATATAAAGTGCTGACCCAATGGTCACAATTATGTATGGGCCCGCATAAGTACACCTATCTTCTTCCTATTGTTCAATAAAAATCATTTTAATCGGATTGGTGGCTATTGTCTTCGAATTGTCTCCATTGGCTTTCAATTACGCGACCCTATCGGTTGGGAGGAGTATTGCACTCTGATACATTATAACTCTATGAGAAAATGGCCGCCGATCGGATTAAAATGCTTTTTATTGAACAATACGGAAGATACATGTACTTATACCCACTCGAAGTGAATTGTAACATCCATGGCCATGAGTTAAGCACTTTATATTTGAAATCTGATCGTTTATGTAGATGTACGGGTTGTAAATAGAGAAAGTACAAACACCCGGTTGAATTCAGCCAGGACGGTAATGACGACGCTCGCTACTACCATAATATTTTTAGGAAATTGAAGGCAAAAATAAGTGATTGATTGAAGTATTAATGAATGTAAAAAATGTCATTGCTCTCTTAGATTCATATGATATGAACAAAGTGTCTTGTAGCCTACTAGTCATATGATTAACTGAACGAGTAGTTTGATTTTATTTTTCTGCTTGTGAACTGTGCCTGTGCTCTGTGAGTGGAGGCGGACTGCGGACGCGCGGAGGAGGTGGACAACGGGGCATTATTTGCGACCTGTCAATATTTTCATGAAAATGAAGGCAAAAATAAGAATTAAATAACATAATAAACCCGCAAAAGACCCGCAAATTGCGCAAAAAAAGTAAGATTTTAACCGATAAATATAGCTGCAAGCAGCGATAATACGGGGCCAGGAGAGAGAAGGAGAAATGATAATTCCTTTAACAGGTCAGTTCATGAAAGTCCTTGCGGTCTTGTTTCCAATGAGGGCCTGTGAGTAATTAGGGGTTAAGAGTCTTGCTCAGGGACAAATTTCATTGACACATTTGCTGACCTGGCCTGGGGCAACGAGAGAGAGAGAGAGAGAGAGAGAGAGAGAGAGAGGAATAGATTGAAGATAGAAACGGAATAGATTGAAGAGAGAGAGAGAGCCATGGAAACGGAATAGATTGAGTCATGTTTTTTTCAACTTAAATGAGTCTGCATCAAGTGAGGCTTGAACCGGCAACCTTGCGATCATGAGGCACTCTTAGGTAGCTGCAACACTACCTATAGTGCTATAGCTTTGTCCAGGCTGATATTGTCTGTTGAGGATCACAAACTCTTGCCTTCTGTCATGACCCAAGCCCCTGTTTCACTAACACAAAGGTCACTCGTTCACAAACCATTTACCAATGAAGAAATTGTACATCTCCTCAGAACCAAAACTAGTGAAAGTAGCCGATCTACAAGCTCACAAACTATTAAAAGTTGTCAGATTGTACATCGGCTATTTTCACAATGAAGTATGTTATACATTGAAAAAACATACTCTCATTGCTATCTGAAAAGTTGTGAGATTGTAGATCAGCTATTTTCACAATGAATTATGTAAAAAACACTCAATTGAGTATTTCATGTTATCTTTAACAATTGCAGATGTATTCATTGATAGTCATGTTGTGTGAAATGCAACTTAGATGAAGTCTGCGCCAAGTGAGGCTTGAACCTGTGACCTCGAGGTTGTGAGACATACACTTAAGCGGGAAGCTATTAAACCAACAGACAAACCTCTGAAAAAAGAGATCACACTGATGATACAGTTTCACGCAAATAGCTGAAAAATCCTGGGTTTAAGTGTTTTTCAAACTGCTCAAGATTGCGGACAATCTAAGGGCGGTGCTTACAGGTCAACGTGATAGATGTGTTCCTCATTAGTCAAGGCACATGTGTAAGCAGGTCTAATGGCTGTCGGCCAAACGAGGCATGACTTTTGCCTGTTTAAAGTTTCAATTAAAAAAAAAATGCTATAGCGTCCCCGTTTGACCAATTGGAGTAAGATTGGTTTCAGTGATATTTGGAATGGCCCTTTACATTTCTGCAAAGTTTCAAAGAATGGTAAGTCTGCATGTATGTGTTAGGGGCAGATGAATAATTGTCATAAAACTGCAATATTCATTGGCTCATTAAAGCTTCATTTTTTCACTTATGGAAAATATTTTGCAAACGTTTTTTGGCATAGGTCCAAAGTTCATGTGTAAAAAGTTTCGTGCAGATTACTCAAAAATCCCAGGAGGAGATAGGTTTTAACTGTTTTTCATATAATTCGAAATGGTGGGAGATCTAAAGGTCAGAGGTCAAAAGTCAGAGTGTGAAAGTTGTTCATCATGAGGAGACGCATGTGTGTATTGCAGTTTTATGGCTGTAGGTAAAACAGGGCATGAGTTGTACCTGTTCAAAGTTGGCATTTTCAACTGAGTGCTATAGCGCCACCTTTTGACGAAAGATTGTGAGATTTATTTTTTGATCGTTTTTCATGACCATCTATCATATGGCCGAGTTTCATAAAAAGCGTATGCACGGTTCAGCCAGAACTGGCAAAAACGGCAGAAGAAGAAGAAGAAGAAGAAGAAATGGAATAATGCCAATAACAATACGGGTCCATGCTGGAAGCCTGGCCCCGTAATAACCGAAAAAAATCTGGCTACGCCACTGAAGCTCACAATGCCTCAAATGTGATTCGTGAGCATTGAGAGCTTGTAGATCTGCTATTTTCAAATAGCGATATGGGCTGAAGTGGTTACTGTTTGTTTTGTAACAGAAATCAAAATCTACAAAGTAACTAGCACCTAAGGTTTTCAAATAATTGTAGTGGAGAAAAACAATATTTGCCTCTGAGTCTCTCATTTTAGTTATAGAGAGCCATTATAATGTATAGCTGCATTCTTGTCATGAAAGGTGCTATTTTCGTTTCATTTCAGTTATAGAGGGCCATTATAATTTATAAGGAAGGTAAAATAAACTTTACAGTAATTGCAATAAATATATATATATATATATATATATATATATATATATATATATATATATATATATATATATATATATATATATATATATATATACATATATATATATATATATATATATATATACATATACATATATATATATATATATATATATATATATATATATATATATATACATATACATATACATATACACATATATATATATATATATATATATATATATATATATATATATATATATATATATATATATTATGCGTTCACTTAAATAAAACATTTGAGTACTTCTTCCACCAATGCTTATTAGGCTTCGGCTTAATTAATGTATTAAAGGAGCCACACCATGAATTTAAAAAAAATATTTGATATTTAATATCATATGGTGTATGTCCCTCAAACCATTTTCAAAAGGTTTGAGCCTAAATCAACACTCCGATATACTCATCCCAAGTCAATTCTCTCAGGCTTATAAGGCACTTTCAGCTGCACTACCAAAACGTCCTGTTGGGCAGAGGGGTGCTACTGAGCAATTCTGGAGCAATTCTGTCTGTCCCACCACCAGAGCCAATCATTGAGATGGTAAAGCAGACTGTTCTTCACTTAGATGTTCGTGCAGATCAGTGGGCCTACCCTGTACGGAGCTATGTCAGTGTACTGCTGACTGCCAAAATGATGAAGACTGTCAAGATGGCTAGTGACAGCAATGATGATAGTGTGGAAGATGTATAGACTGGTCTAGTTTTTGTTTGTCTAAATAAATGTGTCAATGAGAGAAATCATCTGTCTCTGTCTCTTCAGATAATCATCTATCTATATATACATTTCTAAACCCAAAACCCCCCAAAAAAACCTGCCACTGTGTGGCACTAAACACAAAAACAACATATCAATGTCACTAACAAGACACGCCACAACGTGCAGAATTACTACGCGCAGTCTGTAGGCCACTTCATACTGCTCAGCACACATCTGCCCCCTCGCAGCATAATTAATTGCGGCCAACACAAACTCACAACATTACAGTCGGCCATGTTGTTCCTTAGCGTCATCGCCGACCACCGTCCAACGAGACCCAAGTGAGGTCAGACAACATACTCCATATTTGGGCATAGCTCCATTGGGAACATCTCCTATTATGGCTTTATATAACCGCCCAACGAGACCCAAGTGAGGTCAGACAACACACTCCATATTTGGGCATAGCTCCATTGGGAACATCTCCTATTATGGCTTTATATATTATAGAGACCAACAAACACAAAGCCCCGCGCAGCGGCTAGGGGGGAGGGGCGCGCAGCGCCCCGACCCTCTAGTATATATATACATTTCTAAACCCAAAACCCCCCAAAAAAACCCTGCCACTGTGTGGGACTAAACACAAAAACAACATATCAATGTCACTAACAAGACACGCCACAACGTGCAGAATTACTACGCGCAGTCTGTAGGCCACTTCATACTGCTCAGCACACATCTGCCCCCTCGCAGCATAATTAATTGCGGCCAACACAAACTCACAACATTACAGTCGGCCATGTTGTTCCTTAGCGTCATCGCCGACCACCGCCCAACGAGACCCAAGTGAGGTCAGACAACACACTCCATATTTGGGCATAGCTCCATTGGGAACATCTCCTATTATGGCTTTATATAACCGCCCAACGAGACCCAAGTGAGGTCAGACAACACACTCCATATTTGGGCATAGCTCCATTGGGAACATCTCCTATTATGGCTTTATATATTATAGAGACCAACAAACACAAAGCACCGCGCAGCGGCTAGGGGGGAGGGGCGCGCAGCGCCCCGACCCTCTAGTATATTACAATTCTAGATTGTTATGTAAATATGTGCTATTGATCACTGATTTTAATTAGCACCATTGGATTTCCTGAAAAATGTAGATTTAACCACTTGAATCATGATCCTATGTAATCTAGAAGTCAAAATAGTGGAAAAACGAATATTACAGTTTTCATTTTCCCCCCCAAAATCAAGGATTATGACCCAAATCTGTGCCATTGATCATTTGTAAATATTTTTAATTAGCACCATTGGATTTACTGCCCCTAAAAATGTAGATTTAGCCACTAGAATCCAGATCCTATGTAATCTAGAAGTCGAGATATTGAAAAACGAATATTCAAACGTCGCCATTTTGCAAAATCCAAGATGGCCACCATATTGGCTTCTGCGCAAATGGAATCATGGATTTTCTGATTTGTTATACTCTGAAGTTTCCAAAAATGTATAGTTTTCCTAATCCCTCAAAAATTTGAACGAACCTTCTTTTTTGGACATATAGAACTGGACTAAGAGAGACAGAGAGAGAGGACACACAACTTTGCGTGCAGCTCATTCACAGCTGGCTGGATGCATATGAATGATCCATTGTGTGACCAAAAAACCTGTTTTCTTTTAAATAGCCGATTAATGCGAGAAAAATATAAACGCGGTTAATTCACTCATGCGTTAATGTGTCAATAACGCGCTAACTTTGAAAGCACTACTTCTGTGTCTTTCCTCCAGGATCCTTCTCAGATCATGAACACAGAAGCCACGTCCTAGCTCTCCAGTCACAATGACATCTATTGTATGTCATTCGTCCTTGTTTATCTTTGGTGGCCTAGGGCATGTGCACAAGTAGGTTGTGAGGGGCCTTCAAATGGCCGGCCTCTCCAAAAGGAGGGCTAAACAATTAGCAAGGTACTGCTCAATATCAGCTATTAGTCAGGGGATATTAGCAGAATATTTTCCAATCTTGGAATAAATTCCTTACCAAAAAAAATCTTTACCAATGTGTTTGTAAAGGTGTCTAGTAACACATCTCACAAAGACTGAAATTCAGTACCCCTAGGAGAATTTTTGACAGCTCCTTAAAGTTGGGGTACCATCCATAACCTTGGTTTAAAAAAAAATCCAAATTTAATTCTGTTTTAAGTAGCATGTGAGGGGTCAAACTAGGGTGTTTTTATGATTCTGAATCCATTGCAATCATTTGTTTTGCACCAAAACCACTCCTTGGGCTAAAAACGGCCATAGCCATGTATACTTTTTGTGTAAAAAGCCCATTGAGATTGGGCCATTTTTAATATCCCCTGACTATATTATAGGAAGCCGCTCAATTTGGAGGAGGCGTTGTTTCCTTTACCCATGATTGTTGTCTGCTGTGTGTGTGTGTGTCGGTAGCCGCCAAATATGGGGAAGACACTGTTATTTGTACCCCTGAAGGGTGTAGGGGTATTTGTCCATGATTAGCTGACTGTGCATTTTTTACAGCACCTTGTAATATTTGTGTCCTTGTATTGTATGATTAAATGTGTGTGTCTGTGTGTGTGTGTGTGTGTGTGTGTGTGTGTGTGTGTGTGTGTGGGTGTGGGTGTGGGTGTGGGTGTGGGTGTGTGGTATGTATTAAACTCATGTTGTGACCTCACTGACCCCAGAGAGCTGGGCTCAACTGTCTGTCATCTAGACCAGTACCGTATGGTGGGTTCTAACGTGGACCGGGCCAGATTCTTAACCCCCCCACCCGCGAGCGGGGGGCGGGGGGCGGGCGGGGGCTCGCGCAACGATGGCTGATAAGTGATAGTCTATTGAGAATTACCATCAGCGTTAATGCAAGAGAGAGAAACGTGAATAAAACACAATATGCAAGTATAATCAATGTATGTTTTTTTATTCTCAAAAGTGTATTTACAACAGCAAAGTTAACAAATCAAACAGGTACAGTGCACTGCAGTGCAAACATATAGCAGCCTAGTCTGTTACAGCTTAATACGACGGGGCTTGCATTTGACCATGTCAATTACCTCATCCAGGTCCAAACGGTTAGTTAAATCTCTCTCAAACGACAGGAGACATTTTTAGGCGAGAGGTTGTTGGGAAGTGGCTTAGTTTGGGTTGAGTTGCTGGCTCATCGATAGCAGAGAGGTCTGTAGGTGCAACCGCGCCGCTGGAATCCGGGGAACAGGGGCGCACCGGTATGGTGCTGCTGGTATCTCTGGCCCCTCTTTATACTGTTTACCTGGCAAGAGAACCGGTTTGACGGGGAAACCGTTTTTTAATGGCCACCCATTAACAATTCGGCCGAATGCAAATAAGCCCGATTTGAAAACAAAGGCGAATTTCTGTGGTTCGCTACAACAGAATAGGGTGAGGGGATGCTAATGTTGTTATGTTGATTTTTTGTCTTTTTCCCCTGGGGGAGCAGGGGTTTCCAGACCGGGCCATGGCCTCGTTGGCCCCAATGACGAGACGCCCTTGATCTAGACCAAGTTTTGTTTTATACCATGACCCCATCTAATCACCCCCCCACCACCCCCACCCCCCCGGCACACAAAATCAGTTTGCGTGCGTGTGTGTGTGCGTGTGTGTGTGTGTGTGTGTGTGTGTGTGTGTGTGTGTGCGTGTGCGTATGTGTGTGAGTGAAAACTGTGAATACCTAAAACATGTTGGCCCATGTAACCAGCCTATGTTTTATTATTGTTTCTTATTATTTAACTTTTTGGTGTTGGTTCTTAATGATGGACAGTTGTGGTGTTTGTGTGACTTTAGAGATCATGAAGATACAAGAAAACGTTCGTAGCTTCCATCAGCACAACCTACGGAGTGTGATTAATATTTATGAGAAACTAGATGAACTAAATGGTAAAATGGTAAATGGTGCATTTATATAGCGCTTCTATCCGAAGCGCTTTACATTGATTGTGCCATTAACCCATTCACACACACATTCATACAACGGCTGCAGATTCTGCAAATTTGGTCGTGAAAAGTAAATCAAGCTCTATTGTTTGGAGATATTTCGGTTTCAGAAAGGAGGATGTAAAACAGAGCGAGGTGTTATGCAGGACGTGCCTCTGCATTGTCGCGACAAAGAAAGGCAACACAACCAACCTGTTTCATCACCTAGAAAAACACCACAAAACACTGTATGAGGAGAGCCAAGCAATAAAAGAGACTCAGGGGCCAGGGCCATCCTCCCGTGTCATGCCCAAGCAAGGTCGGATTGACGATGCATTCAGTAGTATAACGCCATACGAGAAGTCGTCCTACAGACACAAAGAGATTACAGACGCCATAACGTACCATATTGCAAAAGATATGATGCCCGTGTATTCAGTCGACAAAGAGGGCTTCCACAAAATGGTTCGGACACTTGACAAACGTTACAAAATACCGTCTCGAAACCATTTTAGTGATAAAGCCATTCCCCAACTTTACAATAAGACCAAGATGCGTGTTGAGGCTGAGCTCCATGACATTGATTATTTTGCCACAACGACCGACTTGTGGTCGAGCCGAACGACTGAACCCTACATGAGTTTAACTGCCCATTTCATCACAAAGAACTTCGAGTTGAAAACCCGATGTTTGCAGACTTCCTTCTTCCCCGTGGAGCATACTGGAGTTAACATAGCGCTTGAGATGAAAACTGCGTTAGCAGACTGGGGCATGCTGGAGGAGCAGCAGGTTTGTGTGACCACGGACAACGCATCAAACATGATCAAAGCACTGGAAGAGAATAAGTGGACCCGACTACAGTGCTTCGGGCACAGGCTACACCTGGCAATAGGTCTGTGTTAATGTGTGGTTAATTTATATATTTTGTTTGTACATATCTTCTCTAGAAAATGCAGTGAAAAGTGAGCAGCGCATCAGCCGTACAACAGCCGTCTGCAAAAAGTTGGTGTGCCACTTTTCACACAGCTGGAAAAAGAAGGTGGCACTTGAGAAGGCCCAGAAGCGCTTCGACCTTCCAGATCATGAACTCATCACTGAGTGCCAAACTCGATGGGGCTCCAGGCTGCTCATGATTGACAGGATCCTGGAGCAGAGGACAGCACTGGCATATGTACTCTCAGAGGACCCAAAAACACGACACCTAGTTCTAGGGCATCAGGAGCTAGATGTACTGGAGTCGGTCAGCAAGGCACTGGGACCACTGCTTGAGTTCACTGATGCTCTGTCAGGGGAAGAATATGTAAGTGTCTCACACCTCAAGCCAGTACTGAGCCTTTTCAACACAACTCTCTTGGCACCAAAGTAGGGGGACACTAACTTGACAAAGTCCTTGAAAAATAAAATATTAGAGTACTTGAATAAGTATGAAGATAAAGTCACACAAGAGCTACTGGATGTGGCATCCTTCTTAGACCTAAGATACAAGACCCAGTACATCACTGAAGACAACATTCCCATCATCAAAGCCAGACTGGTGGAAGAGATCAAGACGCTGGAATTCAATTATTAGAATGGAATGTATGAAATAGAAAACTGCTAATTATATTGTATTATCTTACATTTAAGTACATATTTATAAGTGTACACTGAGCTGAACATTGTGGTCTTAATACAGTAATGATTATCACTATATAATGTTGTATTATAATATTTCAACATGAAATAATGAAATTGCTGTCTTCTTTTTGTCTATTTTATTTTAGAGTCCTGGGGGCATCAGAGTCAGAGTAGAAGAAGTTCCACTCCCACCCACCAAAAAGAAGAAGACATTGGCAAGCTTCTTCAAAACCTCCACTGCCAGTGCCACTGCCACAGCACCAGTTGATCCCACTGCTGCCATAGAAGCTGAGCTGAACAGCTATCTACTGGTCACGCCACTTGACAATGAAGAGGACCCGCTTCTGTGGTGGAATAAATACAAGGTGAACTTTCCCCGGCTCAGCAACATGGCAAGAAAATATTTGTGTGTGCCAGCCACCAGCTCTCCCTCAGAGAGAGTCTTCAGCACATCGGGAAATATTGTTAGTTGTGAGAGATCCTGTCTGGCGCCAGAAATGGTTAATAAGCTGGTGTTCCTTGCAAAGAATCTCTAGAAGTCGTGCACACAAATATTAATGCACAGGGTGGCCAGAGATGGTGAAACAGGGGGATGGGACTTGAGACTGATACTTTGACTGCTGAATTGTACAAGGTGGTGCACTGCCACTGACTGACTGTGCACATGGGGTGATCACTGCCTGTGCCTGCCTCCTTTTTATTTTTGTTTAATTTATTTTTATGCACACATTCATACAGTACCGAGACGCACCTCTATTCTGAAAGTGAAAAGGGAAAGATTGTTTACTTACACAGTCCAATGTTTACTTACACTGTCCAATACAATAAGAGAAAGAGGTACTGATTCTCTGTTGTATGTTATGTTGGACTGTTGCACTAATGTTCTGATGAGTAAAATATTTTGTTAAGTAACTATACATTTATGCAAGCACTTGCACTGTTGTTGTTAGTTACACTATTGTCAAAGAAGAGCTGCAATATTTTTTGATATTTCTAAATGCAGGCTAAGATAGTGATTGGTCTTTTACAGTTCAGTTACTGTATGATCAATAAAATCATTTCCTATATACATTTTGAAATAGGATATTTTGTTTTTTTGAAATAAGGCTTAGCATTGTTAGATGTAAAATACTGTTGAATAATTGTCAAAGCAGAGCTGCAGCAAAATGTTTGATTACAGTATAACTTGGTGGCATTAGTATGTTCATGTTGATTGACACATTTGACAGTGATTGGTCTGTTAAAATCTGCAATAAAACTGCACTTTTCCATGTCCATTTGGTATCATTATGCAGTTTTTTTGAAGAATGCTTAGTTTTCACTGTTTATTTTAGTCATATCGTATCGTATCGATATCGAGATATCTGCCATATATATCGTGATATGAATTTTTGTCCATATCGTGCAGCCCTACCCACCACCCCCACCACCCCGACACACAAAATCAGTTTCCGTGCGTGTGCATGCGTGTGCGTGTGTGTGAGTGAAAACTGTGAATACCTAAAACATGTTGGCCCATGTAACCAGCCTTTGTTTTATTCATTTTCCTTATTGTTTAACTTTTATTAAACTTTTTGGTGTTATTGGTTCTTAATGATGGACAGTTGTGGTGTTTGTGTGACTTTAGAGAGATCATGAAGATACAGGAAAACGTTCGTAGCTTCCGTCAGCACAACCTACGCAGTGTGGTTAATATTTATGAGAAACTAGATGAACTAATCAGATATCAAAGGGGTGTGTGTGTGTGTGTGTGTGTGTGTGTGTGTGTGTGTGTGTGTGTGTGTGTGTGTGTGTGTGTGTGTGTGTGTGTGTGTGTGTGTAAGTGGGCCGGCCAGACACGTTTAAAATGCAAATAAGACAACAATAAGGTGTGTGTGTGTGTGTGTGTGTGTGTGTGTGTGCGTGCGTGCGTGCGTGCGTGCGTGCGTGCGTGCGTGCGTGCGTGCGTGCGTGTCAAGCTCCACCCCCTTAGCTGCCTCATGTGAGACAATAAAAGCTTGACCTTCAGTTCAGATCAAACACACAACTCACAGTGAGGGAGGACAGGCTGTGTTTCCACAGCTACAGGAGGCTCTATATTCACTTACACACCTCTTCCACCAGGGGGCGAAAGGCACTAAGAAGGCAACAGTGCCTGGATCCTTCAATGAGCATGTGTGAAACACGTTGACCCGGAAGTTACTGCGTGTTGTGATCTTGGTGAAAAACGTGTCATAAAGGAGGCGAAACCCGTCTCATATAGAGCTCCCATCCTCGCAAGTTTATAGGCTACTCCCGAGGCGAACTTGAAAGTTTGAACTTCCAAGGACGCAAGTCCGTGCTTCCCAAGTTCGGGTATTGAGAATCGGCCGTCTGCCTGCGAGACTATAGAGTCGCGCACGCTTTAATCTCGCCGCAACCTTAGCCGCAACGCAACGCGGATATCTGCCTACGCGGAAGGAGCTTGCCACGGGGCTCCTTATATTTGCCAGCAGAACACAGCTTAATTTCAGTGGCCGTTTAGCATAATGGTGGAATTGTTCTTCTTTGTGCCTGTACACATTATGTAAGTACAGTGTCAGTAGGAACAGAGAGCTTGGTGAAAATGTCCCATAAAGTAGGTAAAATGAGTCAAATGGAGTCTGTATGGCTGTCGATAAATGAACACATGACGTCGGTGGGAGAGGAGATAGTGTGTGTTTTGGACAAACAGCAGCATGGTATTGATGTTTGTAGTGTGAAGCTTAATGTCAGAGAGTTTGTGTTGGAGCGCCTCAGTGCGGCTGCAGAGTTCATGTGCAACCTCTTCCAGAGAGAGATGGAGACTCTAGAAACTCTGCTGGAGAAACAAAACAAACTGCTGGACATTGATTTGGATATGGACATCCATCCTAACACTGCAGGTTGGTAAACATTATGGTTACATGCTCCCGTTAGGAACCTCTCTCTCCACGATGGCTCCGAGAGGAGGTCCCGCTCGGTAGTAAATTGCCAGAATGTAACATTTAACTGAAAGGGATTGACATTTTTTTTTTAAAAATCGCTTATTTAGTCAGCCTGTGACATGTTTATTTATCAATTAAATATTTCATTCATATCGGTGCTCCTAAATAGACCATATTCACACGGCGGCCATATTGCCATTAAGTCAATGAAATGCCACCCCAGTTGCCACAGCAACACAATGTTAAATTCCAAAATGGCTGCCGTGTGAATATGGACTATTTCTTAAATTCCCATTAGTGATGGGATAGTACCCACCCCCCCACCCCACACTTCTAGGACCCTTGTCATACGAAAGGGACACAATATCAATACACTGACAAAACAAAACAATAAATAGGAGCATAAATCATCCAATGAGGGGAAAAAAAAACATTTGAGTTGCTGTGCTGATGCTAACTCTTCTCTCCTCCTTCTGTCTGTGTGTAAAGAGGTTTCATCTGAACATGAGGAGGAGAGGAGCCCCAGTCTGGTCCAGGAGAAACCACAACCTCCACAGATTGAACAGGAAGAGGAGGCTGAGGTGTCAACATGGACATTACCACATAGGAAGACCAAGTGCGACACTCTCTCAGGTAAATCACTTCATTAGTTCTAATCTAACAGGACTAAGGCCCTATTTTCCGCCTGGCGCAATGTGGCCACATTCAGGTTACATTGTCAACTGCAATAAATAAACCATAAATCAACATCATCCATTAAAACAACTACATATATGACGCAACCCGTTTGTTTTAGTTGACGACAATGCAACAGACTGCGTGCAGATTGTGTGTATAGTACGTCATCTCCCGTGTGGACGTCATCTCCCGCCTGGACTACTGCAACTCCCTCCTGGCTGGTGCTCCGGCATCTGCCATCAGACCTCTGGAGCTTGTTCAGAAAGCTGCAGCTCGTCTGGTGTTCAACCGCCCCAAGTTCTCCCACACAACTATCCTTCTCCGTTCTCTACACTGGCTCCCGGTAGCAGCTCGGATCCGGTTTAAAACCCTGGTGCTAGCCTATAGGGCAGTGAAAGGAACAGCTCCTTCCTACCTCCGGGCTATGGTTGATGCCTACACCCCTGCCCGACCACTTCGGTCTGCCACCTCGGGGCGACTGATTGCCTCGTCACTCAAGGGTCCTTCTGGTCGATCGACACGGTCACGACTAGGGATGTTAAACGACTCATATTTTGCTAGTCGACGTGTCGGGGCCAAAAATCGACGTGTCGATCGACTTTTCTCTTTTTTTTTTTCTCCCCTTTTTTTTCATGCTGCGCAGCAGTTGAGGAGCGCGCATATTGCTCCTTAAGCAGAATAAGCACCAAAACTGCACACAAGCTGCAGCTGCACCCATCATGATAATAAAAATGAGACTTTATTTTGTAAACGAGTGTTTATTAAACACGGAACACTTTTTTAATCCGTAGGCTATATACAGCAGCCTAACAAACAAGGCCGACATTTGACAAATTATAATATATATCAGACTCAGCTCTCCTTCCCGATACCAAATAATAACTGTCAGTAACAGTTATTATTTAATAACAATATATGGCCTGGATATATAAAATAAACTTGGATTACAAAGTAATGTAACTGTAAGTACAAAAACAATTGCAGCTGTTCCAAAATAAATGGACACGTGGCGTCCAAAATACGCCTAAAATAGGCGAAAATACTAAATAAATTATTAGTAGCAGCAAAACATCAGCCAGAACTTAAGGCTTAGCTAACAGTTCAAAGTCTGTGCAATAAACCAACACTTGCAATTATCGTTCCCAAGCCGCGTTGCGAGGCCAAAACAACAACGTGGACATTCGCCCTATATCGGGACATTTTAACAAAACAAATAGCCTTCAAAAAATAATTATAACATAATTAAATAATAAAAGAATAAATCTGTAGACCATTAAATACTAGGCTACAAACAGTAACACTGCACAAAATTAAATTAACTCGATTCAGTCAGCAAGCCGTGTTGCAAAACAGTTACACAGTTAAACAGGCCTACACTGTGTCCTGGACATTTTTAACAAATGAAAACAAATAGCAGCTTATAGTGTCAAAATAACATCCTTGACCTTGATCCTAGTACATCCTACCATTCTAGACTTAAACCAACGACTTGTTCTTGTTCAAAAACAAAAGCATGTCCACGTGCTCAGGGGTCAGCCGAGTACGAAGCCTATTTAATATCAATCCCGCAGCAGAGAAAACCCTCTCTGCTGGCATGGAGGTCGCGGGAATGCACAAGTAATGTTTAGCCAAGCGTGACAGTTTCTTGTACCTGTTCTCGTGTAGTTCCCACCACACACCTGGGTCTTGTGAGGGAGAGATGGCGTCTTCCCCCAGGTAACGCTCCATTTCCAACTCGATAGGTAAAGGCGCCTCCTCGGCGAAATATTCATCCCCGAAGAAGTCAATCATTGCATCCGCATGTTTCGCTCTTTTTTCGGGCTGCGCAGCTGGCTGAGCGACCCCAGGCGCGTCCTCGTCCTCCTCAGTAACATTAGCATCCAAGGCCGGGAGATCTGACAGCAGAGTAGTAACCTTTTCGTGGACAGCTTCTCTGATCGCGTCGGTAGTGAACCTGAGATGCTTGTGTCGTGGATCCAAAAACGATGCGATCATGGCCGCTCTCTCTACAACCCCGAGCTGGTCCAGCTCCATGCGAGAGTTGAGGGACTCTGACACTTTTCTCTTGAATTCCGACACTTTCGCAGATTCCTCATCTGTGGGTTTCAGATACCTGGTGGTTGATTGAATACTTTATTAACAGTTTGCAAAAAAAAGCACGGTGGCGTGGCACAGATATATACAAAATAATGCATACTTTTAGTTATTTCAATTCATCGACACATTTAAGACAATAATATACAATCATATGCAAAAAAAAACATCATACACGAGTAGTAAGTAAGTAGTAAATTAAGAAAGAAAGGCACTAAACAGTTTGGGGGGGGGGGCGGTCAATTCTAATAAGCTGATAAGCTGCCTTTAGTTTGACTTCTTTTTTTTTTTACCTGGAGAGTAGAGTGGCTGTCATAGGATACACCATTGAGATCGACACTTCTTTTTCTCCGCACACTGCTGTTGTGGCAGTCTTCAAGGAACGTAGAACAGGCAACATCTCCTCCATGATGTGCCAGTTTGTATCAACGAGATCCAGGGTACGAGCATCTGAGAGTTTAGTGACATCACGGTCCGACAGTACTGCAGCTACGGCCCATCGCTGCTCCAGTAAGCGCTCGAACATGTCATATATGGAATTCCATCTAGTCTTCACGTGTTGGATGAGACGATGGTCACCCTTGAGAGCTTGGTCTTTCTGCTTCACCTTCAGCGCCTGCGTCGCCACGGTGCTATGATGAAAGTGTGAGACAAGACGCGCTGCAGCCCCAACAGCACTTGTGATTGCTCTCTCTTTGAAGCCGTCATTGATGGCGAGCTGAAGCGTGTGTGCAAAGCATCGATGCGACTCCCACTCCGTGTACCGAGAGTTTGCCAACACAATATTTGTTGCGTTGTCGTGGACGCAGACATCCACTTTGTCCGCTATGCCCCAACTCTCAGCTGCGGCCTGCAGAACGTTGGCCATATTTTCTGCAGTATGTCGCTCAGGCATGGCTCGTGTCTGCAAGATGGCACTCTTCACAGTCCAGCCTTCAAAATAGTGAGCGGTTATTGTCACGTAGGACTCTGTCGTCAACCCTGTCCAAGCGTCAGTGGTAAGAGCCACTTTCTGAGCTTTAGACAGAATCTTACGGAGTGAGGCGGCCATCTCTTTATAACGTCCCTCCAGTCGCTTTGTTATTGTTTGGCGACATGGTACGGTGTACTCTGGTTCGAGAAATGCCATAAGCTCAAGGAAGCCTTTCCCCTCGACAACGCAAATTGGCATGATATCCTCCGCTACCATCTTGACAGTCAACTCGGTGATCTTGGCAGCCCGCAGGTCATCACAGTGCCGAGGTTTTACTGTGAAGTCTTCCATGGTGCTTTGCTTAGATGAAGGCTGTGGGTGTTTCGATGCAATGTGATTTGTCATCACAGTTGTAGACGAGTGATAAGCATATCTTTTGCTGCACAATTTACACTTCACTGTTTTCTCGTCAATCTTAATGAAGTGATCCCACACCGCACTCCTACTCTTATTTGCAGCTGCCATTTTCACGTGGGCTTTCACTGTGCGCAAGCAGGAAGTAAACAAACTAGTAGCCGGTAACCGCGTGCACGACACATGCACTAAGCAGCACAGACAGTCACACACACACACACACACACACACACACACACACACACACACACCCGACCTCCCAATTGGAAAACATTTCATTTCATCATTTTTTACATTTTGAACTGGCTATTATGGAAAACGGTAACGTTTTTAAAAAAAAATAATAAAGAATAATAATAATAATAATAATATTTAAAGCCCTGAAGGGCTTTAAATTTCAATAATGACTACCTCCCCATGCATTATCCCGCTTATTACACGGCTACTTAATAAATACATAAATACATTTACCCAAAAGTAACAACAAAACGAAGTATTTCCTTGCTTACGGCAATGAAAGTATTCCATAAGTATTGGGCTGGGCGGACAAGTTCGCCTCGCAAAAACAAATGACGAAATGGAAAAAAACTCGCCCCAAAACACACTCGCCCCCCATTCTATTTACTGCCGATTTGCCTGTAATACCGCCGGATTTGCCCCGGGGCGACTATGTTTTGGGGCGAGCGTTTTGGTATTCCCCCGTTGTTGCGCCACGATAAACAAGGAAGTGTAGTGGATCAAATAGAATGACTTTTCGGTTATTGCATCGTCTATTTCTCACTTCAAATGTTTTCAAAAACATTCTTGAGAGCAACGTTTAGTTGTAAATGACATTGGTTGTTTGTTTACATGGCTGTCATGTTGGATAAAGCATAAAATCAAGCAGCGCAGGTTGATATGAGCAGGTGTTCTGAGTCTCTGATTAGACAGCGGTCCGTTATTGAGCTCATCGGTCATTATCCAGAAATAATGACCGATGACTGACCAATCAGAATCGAGCATTCAACCAAGCCGTGTAATAAATGACTGTAATGTAATGTAATGTATTCTACTGTATAACCAGGTGAGATCATTAGACTTACTCGCTGCCATGGAGGTCAGAAAAATAACACAAATGTTGGCCTGGCCACATTCATATTTTATTTGAGGTTTTAATTGATTTTGCATGAAGAATAAGCCACATAATTATGATATGTTTCTCATACGAGTGCCTCCGAGCAGACGTTAGATTCAGCGTACATAACGCTTAACATCACGGCCAAAATGTAATGATGAATCAGACTCTGTTCGTGGAACGTGCATACTTTTGCATAAGTATCTGTATCTGTGCGTAACCAGGCTTAGTGAATCAGGCCCAATATACAATATGACGGGCAGCCATTCCTTCTTGATATGAAGTACCACAAGTACTGTACAAGCTAACAACGTTACCCACAACAGATATATCCACTGAAAACACTTATTTTCCATGATTTCTTTTTTTCTGGATGCACTCGTTTAAGACTCTTTCCTGGTGATAAAGCTTGAATCACGCGCATAGTTTGCTACGAACGCAAACACATCTGCACGCAAGCACGTGTACACACACACACACACACACACACACACACACACACACACACACACTCACACACACACACACACACACACACACACACCTACTGCTTTAAAAAATAAATAGCATTTGAGGCAGAATATCAAGCAGACAGAAGCCATTTACTGTATGTAAAAAAGAGAATAGAGGAGTTATGTTTTCTGTATGTGAGGTTGCTAAGTCTTTTCTACTGGTGATTTACACAGAGCACAGGGAGAGGTCTACAGTATCTAGAGAGATGGCCTCCAAAAGATATTCAACGTTGTCAGAGGAACAGCAAGAGATGGACGAGGAACGTGGACTGTTCGATGCAAGGATGCAACCTGTGGTGAAGTTGTACAGGATAGGTATGTAGTGTTTTATTTACTGGATGTTTAACCCTTTAAGACCTGAAGCCGATTCTACATGTCTCCTAAATCCCAACAGTTCTCTGAAAAACACAAGTTTCTATATCAGTGGTTCTCAAACTTTTTCATGTCAAGGACCCCCAAAATTATATGTATTTGGCCGCGGACCCCCATCAAAATATTTTGTTCCAGGGACCCCCCAGAAGCAAAGTTTTGAGTTAAAAATATTTGCTTTAAAAAATATACATATTCAAAGATTTGCACACATTTTCACGATCTTTCAAAAACAGCAGATCTACAAGCTCATAGCGCGGCACTCGGTGCCGCGCTATGAGCTTGTATATCTGCTATTTTTGAATAGCCAAAGTGTAAAATAAAGCTTTTTAGCCCAAATCTAAAAATGACACAGTTCCAGGTCTTAATGGGTTAAACATGTAGTAAAGTTGTACATAATCGGTATGCACTCTTTTATTTACTGGTGACTGCTGCTGAGAGATGTCTGTGGTAAAAGGGAGACTCAAAGAAAGAAAAAATCTACAATCTCACATATCTGACATCGTCGACGGAAGGAAGTGCAAGGGTCTATAGCAGATAGTTGGTAGGGATGCACCGAATGGGAAATTCTTGGCCAAAACCTAATGCCGAAAATGGAGAACAGTTGGCCGAAAACCGAATACCGAAAGGCCGAATATGATTAATATATATACATATATATGATGGAAGTATTTCAATATTCCACATTTTATTCCAAGGTTTTTTGAAAATAGCAGATCTACAAGCTACAAGCTTGCTCGGCTATTTGCACCGAATATTCGGTGCATCCCTAATGATTGGTGTCATATCCAGCCATATGGGTATACAACTCATGTCACATCAACGTCCTTAAAGTTAAAGTCCTTATTCTATTCCTTCATTCCAGACCAGTGTGTGGAGTCCAGTCTGCGGGTGAAGATGAGTTCTCCAGCCAGGACAGTTTCAATTAAACAGGAACCTGAAGACCACACACATCTCGGTAAGTTTCAAGCTCCTTACAATTTAGGCATTTAGCAGACACTCTTTATCCAGAGCAACTTAAAGGAAGTAAACATATTCATCAAATGTATAGAGACAGTGTAGTGCCTCAGTAATCTACGATCATGTGTAGTGCCTCAGTAATCTAGGATCATACTATAGGTAAACGAAGACCTTAGCATCAGTCTAAAATCTATACAAACTATAGGATGCCAGGTAAACAAATGAACCTGGCATCTAAAATCTATACAAACTATAGGATGCCAGGTAAACAAATGAACCTGGCATCTGTTTAAATAACATGCTATCTAAATAAAATGTTAACCTCTGCATAAGACTGCATGGTTGTGAAGACTAGGCCAAGTGCTACGGGCTAAGTTGGAGTCTGAAGGGGTGAGTCTTAAGAAATGTTTATTTATTTTATTCTGTTCTCTTGTGAAGTTATCACCAGGGGTGAAAGCTTGTCGGTACTAATGGTGTAAAGATCAACCGTCCAATATGAATCGGTAATCGATTTTAACGTTAACAATTTGACTACATTGATGTGTGGACCCCTAGATCAATCTGAATGTACCATAAATTATACTAGGTTTCAGATAAAAAAAATAGTAATCTGTTTCTCAATGTTTCCATCAGTCAGATCTTCATCAGGAGAGGAGCTCTCAGGAAAGGAGAGCGCAATAAAAATAGCGGAGCTTTTCTTACTGATGTGCATACTTTATTTTCCTTCCTGTTGAGAACTGCAACCTGGGCACTGAAGTGGATGTGTGTGGACTAGCTTTTCATTAAACAGAGGAAACACTGAAAAATGTTCAAACCTTTACCGGTCTCTCATTGTATCTTTTTCCTAGATGTCCTGCACCTCCCTGTATGTAAAGAGGAGGTTTCCCCTGAAGATGAGAGGAGCCCCAGTCTGGTCCAGGAAGAACCAGAGCCTCCACACTTCAAAGAGGAGCAGGAGGTGCTAGTTCAGAGACATGAAGAGACCATGACTGATAGGCAAATGCTAACATTACAAGCAGTGAAAAGTGAAGATGAGACAGAGCCTGTAGCCAGCACCTCAACTGAACACTTGAAAGCACAAGCTGAGGTAGAGGACTGTGGAACATCACAGAGTCACACAGGGAAGAAAAGTTTTAGTTGTACAGTCTGTTGCAAAATGTTTAATCACATAGGAAATCTAAAAACACACATGAGGTCTCATACAGGAGAAAAGCCATACACTTGTACAGTTTGTAGCAAAGGATTTAGGCGAATGGATCATTTGAAAACACACAGGAGGACTCATACAGGAGAAAAAACATTCACGTGTACAGTTTGTAGCAAAGGCTTTAGTGATTTGAGTACTCTAAGAAAACACTCACAGACCCATACTGGGGAAAAGTCTGTCACTTGTTCAGTTTGTAGCAAAGGCTTCTATCAAAAGGGAGATCTGAAAACGCACATGAGGACTCATACAGGGGAAAAGTCCTTTACTTGTTCAGTTTGTAGCCAAGGCTTTAGTCAAAAGGGAAATCTGAAAACACATATGAGGACTCATACAGGAGAAAAACCATTCACGTGTACAGTTTGTAGCAAAGGCTTTAGTGTTTTGAGTACTCTAAGACAACACTCAAAGACCCATACTGGGGAAAAGTCTGTCACTTGTTCAGTTTGTAGCAAAGAATTCAGTCAAAAGGGATATCTGAAAACGCACATGAGGACTCATACAAGGGAAAAGCCATTTTCTTGTAAAGTTTGTAGCAAAAACTTTGGTTACAAAAGAAGTCTAGAAATACACATGAGGACTCATACAGGGGAAAAGCCTGTTTTGTAAATGTACTTGTAAAGTTTGTGGCAAAGGCTTTAGTCGTATGGGTCATGTAAAAGAACACATGAGGACTCGGGGGGGGCAAACCCTTTAGTTGCAGTTTATGGTACATACAGGGGCGGACCTTTTAGTTGAAGTTTATGGCACATACAGGGAGGGGACTTTTTAGTTGAAGTTTATGATACAGGGGAAAAAAACTTTAGTTGAAGTTTATGGTACATACTGTACAACGGGAAAAAAATTGTTGAAGTTTATGGTACATACAAGGGGATAACAACTTGTTGAAGTTTATGATACATACAAGGGGAAAAAACTTGTTGAAGTTTATGATACATACTGTACAAGGGGAAAAAAAACTTGTTGAAGTTTATGGTACATACATGGGGGGGGGGGAACTTTAGTTGAAGTTTATGGTACACGTTTATGAGCCTGAGTTTGGCATCATGCCCTCTATGCAGCCTGTTACCCCGTCTGTTTGCCATGAGTTTTTTTATGTTTGGCCTCTAAGCCTTTGGAAACCTGTTTTTTTGGGAACCTGCCTACTGTATGTTTTGCCAGTTTTTTGGAACAACCTTTGTTGTTATTGAATAAATCATTTAAGTTGAACCATGGCTGCCTTTAGTCGTCCTGCGTTTGGTTCCATTTCCTCACTCACCTTAATAGTCCTTGGGCCAAACCCCAAAATCTCACATATCACTACCACCTGGGATGGCAAATTCTAGTTGGGATTTTTTTATTCCTATACATCCCTAGATATTATTTTTGTATGATAGACCTTCCTGAGGCCCAGCTAAATTGGGGTTATCAGCTGCTAAAGTTACCACCCCCCATTGAAAAATGGCATTTTAGACACATGTGCATATCTTGGTATTGGCTCACGTTCAGGGCATATTACAATGTTTTATATTTTATGTTTGGTATAATTTTTAAGGGGACACTTTGAGCTTTCATTCGAGCCCTTTGGTGACTATGTATGATAAGTACAGTGGTCACTGGAGCTCTTCAAACCTTTAATAACCTTTTTTTCTCACAATTTCCGCCTAAACCATATATTTTCTTTTAGTTCTGTGGCATCAAGAAACATCAGAGACACAAAACACAACAACTGGAATACTGACATGACCCTAAGGATTCAGGAAATGTATAATTTACCCATAGTATTTCATTCTGGGGTGGTCATTTTCAGCCTTATCTTAAACAAGCACTTTTTTATGAGAAATAGACCGGTCAATAGGCATATAAGAAAGAGTACCACTAAACCTCCCTAAACATTGATACAAAAGGGTTTTCAATTGATTCTGCTACCTTTAGGCATGCTTGAGAACATCCCAAATATCCAGGAAAATATACTTAGCAGAAAAGGCATAATTTTCAAGATGCCATCCAAGATGGTCATGCAGTTCTGGGCAAGAACCATGCAGTGTTTTGCATGCAGTACAAATATGTAATTTCTGCCTATTGTAAAAAGGAGACCACTTCTATGAGAGGAGACTGCATCTATAGCTGTATGAGACCACTGTACTGTATCTAGAAACCACTGTACTGTATCTAGACCACCAAACTGTATCTATTGCTATCTGAGACCACTTTACTGTATCTAGAGACCACTGTATTGTGTGTATATATACCACTGTACTGCATCTATAGCTATATGAGACCACTGTATTGCATCTAGACCACTGTGCTGCATCTATATCCCACTGTACTGAATATATAAACCACTGTACTGCATATATAGACCATTGTACTGCATCTAAAGAACACTGTACTGCATCTATAGACTAGCTACTGTATCTATAGACTGCTGTACTGTATCGATAGACCACTGTAGTGCATCTGTAGACCCCTCTAGTGTGTCTGTAGACCCCTCTAGTATGTCTGTAGACTACTGTCGTGATCTGTAGACATCTCTGGACACCGATACTGCATCTGTAGACCCCTCTACTGCATCTGTAGACCACTCTAGTGCATCTGTAGACCACTCTAGTGCATCTGTAGACCACTCTAGTGCATCTGTAGACCCCTCTACTGCATCTGTAGACCACTCTAGTGCATCTGTAGACCACTCTACTGCATCTGTAGACCCCTCTACTGCATCTGTAGACCACTCTAGTGCATCTGTAGACCACTCTACTGCATCTGTAGACCCCTATACTGCATCTGTAGACCACTCTACTGCATCTGTAGACCACTCTACTGCATATGTAGACCACTCTAGTGCATCTGTAGACCACTCTAGTGCATCTGTAGACCACTCTAGTGCATCTGTAGACCCCTCTACTGCATCTGTAGACCACTCTAGTGCATCTGTAGACCACTCTACTGCATCTGTAGACCCCTATACTGCATCTGTAGACCACTCTACTGCATCTGTAGACCCCTATACTGCATCTGTAGACCCCTCTACTGCATCTGTAGACCACTCTACTGCATCTGTAGACCACTGTAGTGCATCTGTAGACCCCTTTACTGCATATGTAGACCACTCTACTGCATCTGTAGACCACTCTAGTGCATCTGTAGACCACTCTAGTGCATCTGTAGACCCCTCTACTGCATCTGTAGACCCCTATACTGCATCTGTAGACCCCTCTACTGCATCTGTAGACCACTCTACTGCATCTGTAGACCCCTCTACTGCATCTGTAGACCACTCTAGTGCATCTGTAGACCACTCTACTGCATCTGTAGACCCCTATACTGCATCTGTAGACCACTCTACTGCATCTGTAGACCCCTATACTGCATCTGTAGACCGCTCTACTGCATCTGTAGACCACTCTACTGCATCTGTAGACCACTGTAGTGCATCTGTAGACCCCTTTACTGCATCTGTAGACCACTCTACTGCATCTGTAGACCACTCTAGTGCATCTGTAGACCACTCTAGTGCATCTGTAGACCTCTCTACTGCATCTGTAGACCCCTATACTGCATCTGTAGACCCCTCTACTGCATCTGTAGACCACTCTACTGCATCTGTAGACCACTGTAGTGCATCTGTAGACCCCTCTAGTGCATCTGTAGACCACTCTAGTGCATCTGTAGACCCCTATACTGCATCTGTAGACCCCCTCTACCGCATCTGTAGACCCCTCTACTGCATCTGTAGACCCCTATACTGCATCTGTAGACCACTGTACTGCATCTACCGAGCCTTTGTGGCGACATAGTCATGTTAAATGTGCTTTATATGTACATGTTTAAAGCTGTGTTGAGTTGAGATGCAGTATAGTGGTCTATAGATACAGTACAGTGGTCAATGTATGTGGTCTATAGATGCAGTACAATGGTCTATACATGCAGTACAGTAGTTTATAGATTCAGTACAGTGGGATTGGATGCAGCACAGTGGTTTATAGATTCAGTACAGTGGGATATAGATGCAGCACAGTGGTTTATAGATTCAGTACAGTGGGATATAGATGCAGCACAGTGGTCTAGATGCAATACAGTGGTCTCATATATGCAGTACAGTGGTCTCATGTAGCAATAGATGCAGTACAGTGGTTTCTAGATACAGTACAGTGGTCTCATACAGCTATAGATGCAGTCTCCTCTCCTAGAAGTGGTCTCCTTTTTACAATAGGCAGAAATTACATATTTGTACTGCATGCAAAACACTGCATGGTTCTTGCCCAGAACTGCATGAGATAGGCATACATTTGGCATGTCTGTACAGGAGAGGCTTGTAGGTATCCATGTAACCCATTTTCATTCACATATATTGAGGTGACAGCTCAAGGGACCATTTGGAAAATGGTGATGGTCGTTTTTCCCTCGCCAAAATGTTGTCTTAACTTTGAATCATTAGGTATTTAGCCCCCTTCCCGACAAGGTAGCATGACAAGGTTGGTCCCATTGGAAACCTGAGGTTGTCTGGAATCAAATGGTATCTCTATCTTTGGGCTACGTCTAAATTTGAGTGTTCCACAGTCTCCGAAAGACTCGCCGGCGTTCCAGCCAGCCATCCCGCAGGTCTCATAGGGTTAATAAAACATTGAAAAAAACACACTTGGGACCACTTTTTTTCTTGGGATCATCAAAATCCCAATATTAAAGGTCCTATGGATGCCAAAAATCAAAACTAGAAAAAAAAATAAGCAGTCGCGCGTGGACCCCTCCTAGGGCCTCTACTACTTCAGCTTTGATTACTGAAAAAACTGCTCCACCACCAAATAGGCCACACCCACTTCATCAACTACTTTAATTGGACACAGGTTTGTTTAATTTATTTAAAAAAGGAGCAGTGTGATGTCCAAAAAGTGTGTTATATACATTTTAATATGTTGTTGGCTATGAATGAAAATCCGCCTATAGAGAAAAATAACAACATGTCAAAAAATATAAAAAGCTGCTCCTATGGAAAGTCTATCATATTTTTATTTACTTATATTGGCCCAAAAAACAATTTAGTATAGGTAAGGTTTTGCCAACTTAGTGGTAGCGATATCTCGTCTGGCCCAAGGACTATAACCCATTAAGATCGGGAACGCATCTGTGTCATTTTTAGATTTCTTTGGGCTATTCAAAAATAGCAGATATACAAGCTCATAGCGCGGCACCGATTGCCGCGCTACGAGCTTGTAGATCTGCTATTTTTTTTAATCGTGAAAATGTGTGCAAATCTTTGAATATATGTATATACAATTTTAACTCAAATCTTTGCTTCTGGGGGTCCCTGGAACAAAACATTTTCAGATGGGGGTCCGCGGCCAAATACATATCATTTTGGAGGTCCTTGACATGAAAAAGTTTGAGAACCACTGATATATATATATAGCAACATACGTTGTTTCAACAAAAAAAAACTGTTAGGATTTAGAAGACATTAAAAGACTCCTCGGAAAAAGTTTTGCGTTATCAATGTTCGCTTTAAAAAGTATACATTCAAAGATTTTCACACATTTTCTAAAATAGCCAAAGACACCTTAAATATGACACAGATGCGTTCCCGGTCTTAAAGGGTCAACATGGACACAAGCCTCTGGCTTTTTGTGTCTCATCCATGTGGCGTGTTTTTAACTCAAGTCACACTGCCTGTACCTTTAAAGATATTCAGTCAATCATTCTGTGTAAACATGCCGGATTTAGCTAGAAGCTCATTTCCATCCGTTATCCACCACACTATTTGGCTTTTGTGGACTCTGAACTGTCCACGTTTTAAATGTGCTGTACAAATAGTGCTGTACGTCAATCAATTATTGCAGACACAGAGCACAGAGCAGACAGTGGCTGAAGGTATCTGCTGAGCTTCAGACACAGGAGCAGACAGTGGCTGAAGGTATCTGCTGAGCTTCAGACACAGGAGCAGACAGTGGCTGAAGGTATCTGCTGAGCTTCAGACACAGGAGCAGACAGTGGCTGAAGGTATCTGCTGAGTTTCAGACACAGGAGCAGACAGCAGAATGAAGATGGTACTGTGGCTGAGTGTGACCTCTCTGCTCCTTTCCTCTCTCATCGTGGAGGTGCATGGTAAGTAGATCTAATCCACCACCTGCTGATACCATGTGAGCAGGGGTGGAAGAAGTGTTTAGTTTATATTTTTGTATTATTATATATATATTTTTTAAGTATACCACAATGTAGAAAAACTCAGTTTACAAGTAAAAGTCCTGTATACATTTTTTTTATTAAGTATTAAAAACAATAAATACATGTTTTACCAATGATGTTCCTCTATATCAGCATGTTATCAGCCACAGGAGTAGTGCGGTGTTGTTTACCTGCAGAAACACACTGTCCTCGCCTGTATCCGTTTGTTTTGGTAGATGGGGACGTTTATGGGTTAAACACAGTTTACGTACTATGCTTTTAAGTACAAAAGTGTTGGCGTCAAAATACGCTTTCGGTACCAAGACAAAAAAACGTATTCAAACGTGTTTCAATGTGTCAGACTTAGCAGATACCCAGGGGGCAAAACCCCCTTTTTTTGGAATGCTGCATTTGTCCTGCTATAAAAGGTTGGCCACCAGAAATGATATCTATGACCCAGTAGGATCACAACCTATATGGACTACCCGGTAAATTTTTTGCTGGAAATCCATTATGGCCGCCTCAATATTGGCCCCTATCAGTACCCAGGGGCAAAGGGGGTAGGCTGCATTTGCCCTGCCATAAAAGGTTGGCCACCAGAAATAATATCTATGACCCAGTAGGATCACAACCTATATGGACAACCCGGTCAACTTGATGCTGGAAATCCAATATGGCCGCCTCAATATTGGCCCCTATCAGAAAATAGCTTTGGCAATAACTTTTGAACCAGATGGGCTAGAAATAAAAACTTGGTGTCTTTTTCATGGTTTCAGAGCATGTGAAACTCAATGGAATACTTATCTTCATGATTGGGTGTGTCTGGACCTTTAATTTGCATATTTCCAAGATGGACGCCACGCGAAAATGAGTTTTACTATGACTTTTACAGTTACAGCTGACTGTTAAGGCAAAAAGTCTGCTTTTTAAGCAATATGAACACATTTGGTCAGTTTGAGCTTTAATTTATATGTTGTCAATATGGTTGCAGTCATAAATACTATATGGTATAACATTTTCCCTCAGATTCTATCTAGAGTTGTGGGGATGATTGCAGAGAAAAATCTGAGAAAACGCCCACAATGTATCTTAAAGATGACATTTTAATAAACTAACTACAGACCCAGACTTGCCAACAACTTCAGCTTTAGGGATAAACTAATTTACATAGTGGTATGTATTCAAGTACTTAGTGACAAAAGAGGAGTTGAGGTTGCCTACAAAAGGTTCATTTTGACCTCTCTATGGTGCTGTCTTGCCTGCTTCTAAAGCCAATGATACTATGGTACTGTACGATGCTATTCACTGTCCCTGTTGTCATGTGTTGCACTGATCCCTGGCAACGGCATCCTAAGTAGCATGGAATTGCCTTTCTGGCAGCCTTGATACAGCTGCATGATATTGCCTTGTTCATTGACTGGCCAGGCGGCTGGCTCCGTAGATGCAAGGGAGACTGCATTAACCCATCCATACTCTGTGAAAGAAGGAATATCCGGCTTGGCGATGTGTGCACGTTTATCTATTATGGTTGCTAGAGCAGCTCTTCTCAGGTGCAGGTCAAAGGCATTCTCTGTCGGGGGAAGCAGCTTTAAGAGGGTTGACCTATCTTCTTCAATAGACCCCTCCTTGATCACCACACTCCTTGTCTCTTCTTTAAACCCCCCCACCCAGGTAAAGATGTTTTTGACCAAGGGCCGGCTTAAGTTTCTCATTTTCACACCATTCGTCGCAGAGGAAACTCAATAGGTTTGCCTTGTTAGCTGACATAACTGAATTCATATTCTTTGGTAGGTTTTGGTCAAGCATATCTGTGTTCTTGCTCAGCTGTCTTAAGACTAGGTTCACTGTACCGGTCACAGCAGAAGTGAATAATCTCTGTGCCGGCAGGCACGTCATTCAACAGCAGCCGTTGGTATCGTTCAGCGATTGTTCCAAATGCTTTCACCTTTCAGGAAAGACCAATGGCGTATGGCTGAACGATACCAACGTCTGCTGTTGAATGACGTGCCTGCCAGCATCAATAACTACTAATGTTTTTCTGTCTTTAGGCAGGTCAGGGATGCATGTAGCTTTGGTCTCTTCTTTCAGGGCCTTCACAAGGCTTTCCTTGGTACCTGTTCTCAATGCACTCGAGGTTGAGTTCTCCACCACTGGCTATGATTTGGGTCATGCACAGGAGGGCAGTAATTTCATTGCTCTTGCCAGGTGCTGAGGGTTTCCCCTTAGATTTTGGGGATTTTGTGTTTTGAGTGTGGAAAGTGTTTAGCTTCATTATGCTTGTCCTCTTCTGATCACTGGACAGTGACTCACACAGTGCCTTCAGACCCAGTTCTTTCCCACTGATCAAGTAGTCCTTGACTTGATCATGCACAGTATACATACATTGCTGCTATGCTCAGGCACCTTAGTTTGTCTCTTATCTCAGGTACTTTGTAAATATAAATATGTAAATATGTAGATAACTTGTTTTTGGCCTTCTATTGTTCTCTGTTGATCTCCTTCCCACTTAACCCCCTACCCCTCTTCTTTTTCTCTCTCCCCACTCTTCTTTCTACGGAATTTAACGTTGCGATGGGAGTGTTGTACAAAAACGAATTTCACCCACTTTTTTACCTTGTAAACCTGTGATGTGACAATAAACCTGATTCTGATTCTGACTGTGGAGCACACTGTCCTGATATATATGTTGATCATGGATTGCCATGACCATGACTACCATCTCTGCATCCTGGGTAACACGACTCCGACCAGACTCATGGCGTGGGTTGGAGGAGTGGGGGTGAAGCATAGACTTGAGCTCTGCAGAGACAGCTGCAGTGAGTGGTTTTGTGTAGACCCATTTTGTGCGGGCAGCAGGGCTGAGTTTAATGCCATCCAGACCGCTTGCTTCCTTGGCATCGGCATTATAGGTCTGCTCCAGTAGCATATCAAGAGAAACACTGTTGTGGCTGTCATCTGCTCGTCTGCCAACAAATACACCTGCCATCAATGCTTCATCTGAAGCTGTTTCTGGTAGTTTCTTCATATCAGCCAAATACAGAGGCAAAGATTGCTGCCCGTACTTGTAGTGGCCTGCTGAAGTTAGGTAGGGTAGCATTCTTGCTGATTCACAGAGATGTCCTGTCCTGTCCAGTCACCTTCCCGCTCGTAGTAGATAAACCTCCAGGAAGGTTGCCAAGAGGACTTTAGTTGGTTGCCCATTCAATGATTCCTGAAAAAATGGCAGCTGCTTTCCTAGGACAGCCATCTCTGGACGCCTCACCTTGATAGTTTCTAACTTCTGAGTGCCAGTTGTCTCTTTCTCAAACAGGATCTTCAAGACCGACTCAACTTGTGGCCTCCAGGGCTGTGTGTCCCTGTCTGCTGCCCATGCCTCAAAGGCTTCACAGAGCAGGCGCCACATGGCTTCACTGAGGACCTTAAGGGCATGTAAGGTTTGGTAGTATTCAGCCTTTTCACCAAACATCTTCTTGGCAGTTCCTTCCTGACAGAGACCTGCTGGTACAAGAAGATCCTCTGCCCCTGCATCCCTGATAATCTTGCAAATAGCCTTCATGTAGTTGGTGAAAGCTCAAGCCTCCCAGCAACAGGACTACATTGCCAAACTCATCTTCGTGCTTGTTTCTGATGGCAATTGCGAGTTCATATGTAGACTGATCTCAAGTGATAATGGTGTACAGTACTTATCACCCAGTGCATGTGATGTAGTGACCAGTTTCATCTCATCTTTGACGACAGAAGGATCAGTTGGCGATGCTGGGATGAGTGGAAGGTAGCCAATAATGCTAGCCTGTCTACGTGGGTGGAGGTTTGCATTCCATGCTACTTAGGATGCCGTTGCCAGGGACTGGAGACGCGATGCAGCAGGATCAGTGCAACACATGACAACAGGGACAGTGAATAGCATCGTACCATAGTATCATCGGCTTTAGAAGCAGGCAAGACAGCACCATACAGGTCAAAATGAACCTTTTGTAGGCAACCTCAACTCCGCTTCACTCTGTTTGTCACTAATTTGTCTATCTTTTGTTCCGTTACTTAAATGCATACCACTATGTTAATTTATAGCCCTGAAGCTGAAGTTGTTGGCAAGTCTGGGTGTGTGCATGTCTCTGTTTATATTGTAGTTAGTTTATTAAAATGTCATCTTTAAGATACATTGTGGGCGTTTTCATACCCACAACTCTAGATAGATTCTGAGGGAAAATGTAATACCATACATTATGTATGACTGCAGCCATATTGACAACATATAAATGAAAGCTCAAACTGACCAAATGTGTTCATATTGCTTAAAAAGCTGACTTTTTGCCATAACAGTCAGCTGTCACTGTAAAAGTCATAGTAAAACTAATTTTCGCGTGGCGTCCATCTTGGAAATATGCAAATTAAAGGTCCAGACCCTGCTAGGGGCCAATATTGAGGCGGCCATATTGGATTTCCAGCAGCATTTGACCGGGTTGTCCATATAGGTTGTGATCCTACTGGGTCATAGATATTATTTCTGGTGGCCAACCTTTTATGGCAGGGCAAATGCAGCATACCCCCTTTGCCCCTGGGTACTGATAGGGGCCAATATTGAGGCGGCCATATTGGATTTCCAGCAAAAAAATTGACCGGGTAGTCCATATAGGTTGTGATCCTACTGGGTGATAGATATTATTTCTGGTGGCCAACCTTTGATAGCAGGGCAAATGCAGCATACCCCCCTTTGCCCCCTGGGTACAATGGGGAGCAGGTCATTATTGATAAATAAACCCTGACTCCAAAGCCTATTTAGAAGAGGTGTCTAATCACCAGAAGCAGGGACATGTGTTTTCAATGAGTCTAACATTGTGAATGTGGAATTTGAAGTTCAATAGGCTAATATAGGGCATAGCAGTGGTAGCCATTGTGTGGTTCCACAAATCGAAAGCCCATTCATTTTTATCCGATAAGTTTCCCGAAAATATTATATTAATTATTGTCAGCCTGGAACCAAGCCCTCCAGGCTCCTGGTAATTCATGACCATAAAACATTTGATTCTGTAAAAAATATTCAATTATATGATACTATTAGTAAATACCCTTTGTTTTGCGTTTTTCAAATATATATATTCTCTTTATTTATTTGTGGAATCACAAAATGGCCGGCACTGCTATGCCCTATAGGAGGTGGGCGTGTCTGATCAAATGAATATCAAATATATTGAATCGAGCAACTTACAGTAAAAAACTGTCTGGGGTGCACACAAAAGGCTGAGTAGACGTGAAAAGTACTTTTCAACACTCTTGAGAGTTACAGACCTGCAAGGGTCCATTTATCTGGGGACCCCCTGAAACCCCACCAATGACCCCTGGGGGTCCTTGGACCACACTTTGAGAACCACTGACCTACATTATGTGTTGGTGGCACCCTCTGCTGGGATTGACCTGCTGTGCTACAGTAGGTGTGGATTTATAATTACCCATAACCCACCTGGTTCTATTGTTTGGAAAATTACCCAAACAATACAATATTGTGATAGATAGTACAATATATCCATGTGATGAAGTGCATCAACTGGATGAGACAATGTTCAGATAAAGGAAATGATCACTTATATAATAGATTGATATTTGTTCAATAGACATAAACCACAGATGTTTTCTGTTCATGTAAAATGTTCTCTGTTTAAAAGTGTTTGTGTCAAATTCTCTCCACTGACCTAAAAAAAACACAATGTCAGACAATGTAAAAGATGCATCTTGTTCTTACATCTTCCACTATGAGTGTCTGTTTCTTCAATAATCCAGATAGTCTTCTTACAATACTGAATATTCTATTATACACATGAATGTTATTTTCTCTTATACTGCATGTGTCATACAGTATATGGACGTGGTCTAGGGGTATTATAATAATACTAATAATAATGGATTTTATTTATAATGCACTTTACATTTGTAAAAATCTCAAAGTGCTACAATAGGCAGTTGCATAAAAAGAAACATCACACCATTAAAGGTAGGCTAAGTGATATTTTTTGGTTAAAACAAAAAAGATTTTGTTAAAAGTAGGGCTGGGACTCGATTAAAAAAATTAATCTAATTAATTAGAGGCTTTGTAATGAATTAATCTAAATTAATCGCATGTTTAATCGCGTATCAATATTTGACCTGAGAAGCAATTTCTTTTCAGTTAAAACAGATTTTGGTATATGAGTGAATTAATGAGTGAATACATATGTTTAAGCAACAAAAAATAGTTCTGCACACAACCGTGTTTTTATCCACGCTTCCATCAGAGAGTTTTTTAAATCTAAATTTCCCATCCACTGGGCCAAGCAAAGCAGTCTGATCGGCTTCTTGTCCCATTGCGTGCACTGGGGTGTGTTGGCTGTTGGTTGGTGCACTGGTATGATCGGTACGCCTGAAACTCGTCCAGTGAGAACTCGTCTGTGGTGCATAAACTAAGCGCGATTAAAATGCGATTCATTTTTTTAATCGCGTTAATTTTCTGTAATTAATTAATCTAAATTAATCAGTTAAAGTCCCAGCCCTAGTTAAAAGGTTAAAGCACTATATTCTGATAGTAATCATTGCTATAGAGTGTTTGTTCAGTAACAAGAGTCTCCCTGTCTCTCCAGCTCTTTAATAAACAGAAAATACATTTTCCGGTAGGTGTCAAAATCTCAGCCAATCAGGAGAAAGTACCCATTTTTAAGCTTAATTTTTATAGTGTTCCAGTTCCAATTTTGCCTGCTAATTCCTTAGTGGCATCACTTCCAATTTCACTTGTTTAATCTACTCTGATTGAGTTCTCTATCCTGATTGGATAAAATTGGAAATGAAACTGAAACTGAAACGAAAATGCATTTTCTGTTTTATAAAGAGCTGGAGACTCCTTTTACTGAACAAACACTCTATAGCAATGAGTACTATCAGAATATATATATATATATATATTTAACACTTATTTTAACCAAAGAAAATCACTTACCCTACCTTTACAAACATCTGAGAAACTGAAACAAAACAAAATAAAACGGGGGGGGGGGGGGGGGGGGCATAAAGCCTAGAGGTAAGACCAGTGTAGCTAAAAAAAATGCTTTGCTAAAAAGATAGGTCTTTAGTCCTCTCTTAAATGAGTCAACCGACTGTGGTGCTCTCAGGTGGGCAGGGAGGGCGTTCCACAGTTCGGGGGCGGCCAAGCAGGAAGCCCATGGTACGTAGGTTGATCTTGTGGATTTTGAGGAGGTTAGTGTTTGAAGAGCGGAGGCTGCGGGTCGAGGTTTGTAGGGAGACTAATTCCTTGAGGTAGGAAGGAGCGTTGCCGTGGATGCACTGTGTGTCAACAGGGATACCTTGTATTGTATATTATAGTGTTAAAATAATCAGTAAAACAGACTATAAACAACAGTACTTTTGAAATGTGTATTTAGTGACAGAATGTATAAATACATCTCTTTAATGTAATGGTACCAGTAGCAGTGTTACATAGGATAGAGCAGAATGTAATAAGGGTAATAATAATAATAATAATAATAATAATAATAATAATAATAATAACTAGAAAAAGTGCTCCTCGGAGCACAACTCTCCGCTGTTGGGAATGTTGGGAATGTTCTATCTGTATAAGTGTCCTATCCGTCCTGTCTGTATAAGTGTCCTATCCCTCCTGTCTGTGTAAGTGTCCTATCCGTCCTGTCTGTGTAAGTGTCCTATCCAATTGTTACAGTATCCGCCATTTCTCAACCATTTCGTGATTGTTCCTGTCTTACCTCACTCTTACCAGACTTGTGTTGGGAATGTTCTAATTCTTATGTTCTAACTGTCCTATCCATCCTGTCTGTATAAGTGTCCGATCCGTCCTGTCTGTATAAGTGTCCTATCCGTCTGTATAAGTGTCCTATCCGTCTTGTCTGTATAAGTGTCCTATCCGTCCTGTCTATGTAAGTGTCCTATCCCTCCTGTCTGTGTAAGTGTCCTATCCCTCCTGTCTGTATAAGTGTCCTATCCGTCCTGTCTGTATACTGTAAGTGTACTATCCGTCCTGTCTGTATACTGTAAGTGTCCTATCCGTCCTGTCTGTGTAAGTGTCATATCCCTCCTGTCTATGTAAGTGTCCTATCCGTCCTGTCTGTGTAAGTGTTCTATCCGTCCTGTCTGTATAAGTGTCCTATCCGTCCTGTCTGTATAAGTGTCCTATCCGTCCTGTCTGTATAAGTGTCCTATCCGTCCTGTCTGTGTACTGTAAGTGTCCTATCCGTCTGTGTAAGTGTCATATCCCTCCTGTCCATATAAGTGTCCTATCTGTCCTATCTGCCAATTATGTATCAGCCATGCAGCCATTTCGTGATGGTTCCTGTCTTACCTCACTTTGACAGTGGCAAAAGTGACGCCATGTATTTATACAGTATTTCACCGTATTGTCACGTGTCACGTGAGGCTTGACCAATCGGTGTGTCATATTTAGAAAGTGAAAACAATACTCTCCTGCGGAGAGTAATAATAATAATAATAATAATGGTAATAATAATAATAATAATAATAAGGGTAATAATAATAATAATAATAATAATAATAATAATAAGGGTAATAATGATAATATATATAATACATTCTATTTGTAACACACTTTATATTTGAAACAAATCTCAAAGTGCTGCATTGCAAGAAAAAAATATTAAAAAATAAGGGAAATAATAATAAAAACAATTAAATTAATACAATTCAGATCAATGGTTTACTAAACAGAGCTAAGAAAAAGTTTAAAAACATACAAGGCATCAATAAGTCCATCTAGGCAAATGCCTAGATTGTCAACGGACTGTGGTTCTCTCAGATGGTCAGGGAGGGCATTCCAAAGCCGAGGAGCAGCTGAGCAGAAGGCCCGCCGGTCCCCCAGTACTTTGTGTGCACTCATTTCTCAATTAAGAGGCAAATTAAATAACCTAAAATAATTATATTCACCCCTTTCAACGTGGCATCCCTATTTGATGTCATTCGTCATTATAATTTCCTCTTTTTTTTGTGCGAAATCAGACGATCTACAAGATCATGTTGCGACACCTTGTCAGTTTGTACATCGGCTACATTTGCATGTGTGCAAGAAGTTTGATCAACAAGATCATATGAGGTCATGATTAAAAAACAAAAAATTTAGAGTGAGAAAAAAGAAAGAAAAACATTGTCGTAAATGTATTGTCATGATTTGAGTGTTCCTATTCTACAGGTTCTGGTGCCGTGGTGAACCTAATAACAATGGTGGAAATGAAGACTGTGTTGAGTTTAGCACCACTGTTCGTATTGGATGGAACGACCAACGGTGTTCTTCTCTGGTCCACTGGATCTGTGAAAGAGTTCTGTGCTGAAATGATCATTTTCACAATGCATTAGGTTAGCTGGTGTGTTGCTACAGCTTTGCATGTGGTAGTTTTTGTGTGTTCGGTTTGGTTTGTCTTCCTTGCAGTTCTACCCAATATGCACTGTAGTTATTACAATTTATATTCATATTTTCATTATGTTGTTAAAGAGGAGCCTATAGAATGTGAATTACATTAGTCTAATTACATTGTATTTCTAAAGCAGTAGAGGATATGTTATTATGCATCTATTCCTCAGCATTTATAGGCAATGTATTTCATTTGTATTGGTTAAGTGCTTTATTTAACACTTAAGGCCTAAAAAAAGAAGAAGAAAGAAGTAGAAAAGAAAACATTTTGAAAACATCAGGAACATTTTGAAAATTAATTTACATTTTTGGGGGGATGGCAGTTCATCATTTTAGCTGTGCTTTTACGCTTGTTTGCTTCCTTTTAATCTGTTTTTAAATCATTGTTTGAAATGTGAATTACAAATAAAGTTTATTATTGTTACTATTAATATTATTATTATTATTATTATTATTATTACCCTTATTATTACATGTAGTAGTAGTAGTAGTAGTAGTAGTAGTAGTTGTAGTAATAGTATGCATTACATGCACACATGATATAATGCACTTACATGGTAAGTTTATAATCATGCACGACAGTATATAATAATGTTTATAAACTATTCTAAATGGAAGCCGTAATGCAAATTAATACATAACTGAAATTCTCATGTTCTCACAACATTAGAAAACAGAATTACTGTATGTACAAATCTGAACATTAATCTCTCTAATCATGGAACCTTGTTATCACTATGGAAATGGTAGAAGTATTCTAGCCCCACCTTGTGGTGGGTGAATGTTTTACTACTAGACGAAACAGAGTTTAGAAGGTTTATTCAAACATTGGTGAGCTATCTTTGAAAACAAAAGCCTCTTATGTTGCAGGGAAGGCTTTCTCAACAAAAAAAAAAAGAAGAAGGAAAAGGATAAAAACAAAAAATATTTCCCTGCTTTGTCTCTCTTCTAAGGTGTCCTTGAACCGGAAAACATTGAAGACCCCACCTACAAATAAAGAAGACAAAGATCATGATTTGGACTAATAGCTTTGTTTAAAAAATGATCACAAGCTTATGATGTTTAAATTAGCAAAGCATTGAGCAAAGGTTATAGTTGATATTTTACATTCAATCCTGAGCGTCAACTATACTTAATGTAGTTATTTCTAGAGCCCAATTGATGTATCGGTCTGGTCGATAGCCTATATGTGACCTGAGCTCATGGGCCCCTGGGCCTGGGTCTGTTGGGTAATCCACCCTTGTTGCACAGGGTAATTGTTCCTGACCACCTCCGAGGAGACTAAGGAGTTTGATTTACTTGCTCACCTGCTGCAGGTCTTCTTTCAGAATATTCAGCACAGTGTTGGGGATGTTATCATCTCAGCCTTGGATTTTCTTTGCAGTATTTGAATCATTAAACATTGCACTGTTCAGCTGACAGTCCATGCTGTTGCAGCTCAGTCCGTGTCTAACTATAAGCTATATACTAACGTAACTTCACATGCAGCAACTTATTTTCGGTACAGCAATGTTATTTCGTGTCGCATGCATGTTATGAAACCTCCCTCTGATATAGCTCTGGTCCAGAGCGTTGCAGGGAGTTCTAACGTGTTACAGACCGTCTGACACAAGGTGCAGATTCAGAAGGCTCTGACACATCTCCACTCATGGACTTAACACAGTTTATCTTCCCACTGTTTGTTTTAAGAACAAAGTATTTTCTTTTTAGGGCCGGGGCATATCGCTCTCTCTTCCACCGCACGGCCACAGACAGCGCACATTTCTCCTCACACGTCAATGAAGAAACCTCACACAACCATGCACACAAACACACACACACACACACACACACGCGCGCGCGCGCGAGCGCGAGCGGCACCCCCAGGGTTAGTGATCCCAACCCGCCTCAACCCGCCTCGCGAACCCATAAATCTATGGCTCAACCCACCCCGCGACCTGCGGTGGGAAAAAAAAGATAATCATCATCATAATAGCTCAGATTTATATAGCGCTCTTTTAAGTACACAAAGTCGCTTTAAATGCCTACAGTAGCACAACATTAAATAAACAAGCATGTTGTTCAAAATAGTTTTTAAATATATATATTATCTTTTTTTTGCGTGTGAGAGCGGCTGACCCGCTCACCCGCAGCCTGCATAATTGCCTCTGAAATCCTGACTCGACCACCTGCGCCGTGGGTTGACCCGCGGGTTACGGGTCGGCCCGCTCATCACTACCCAGGGTCCTAGCGCCCTTCGTATACAGCACACAAACGCAAATGTTGAAATGTGTCGTCCAGCATATTACGTGGGGGGGAAAACATTGGCACAATAATCATCCAAAGCAATGATGGGATAAATTAAAGGTAACTAAAGTGAAGGAATTAACTTAAGCCTAAAGTTATTCTCAAAGTGCTGTTTGTGCAACATTAAAACAAACCAAAGCCAGACCCGGCCCCTGGACCATCTCAATCCTGGTCCACGTCATCCTCAAAGGAAAACAAAACGACCCCCAAAAATCAAAATGATAAAAGGCTGCAGATTTTTTTTTTTTTTTTATTTAGAGTAGCAAATCATTTTTTTCCCACTTTTTCTCCCCAATTTAGTCGCTATGCCAAATGAATTCCTCCGCACACACATTTCTGTGTTGTAGGACTCACCAACCAGTGAGTAGCCCCCACCGGGAGCTTCTGACAGGCGCCACAGCCGCCCTAGTCCCTAGGTGTATTTGTAGTGACCAGTTGCACCCTCCCTGCCCCCAAACACGGGCCAATTGTGTTCGCATAGATGCTTAGATAGATGTCGTGCTACTCCTCCCGCTCAACACTCCCTGCTGACAGGTGCCGCGCCAGTCCGTATGAGTGAGTGCAGTGACCAGTAGCACCCTCCCCGCCCGGCTTCCCTACGCCGAACACGGGCCTACTATGTTTGCTTAGACGTGACAAAGCCAGGCTTACTATGGTGGATTTGAACCCACAACCTCTGTGGGCAGGGAATTTACCACTGCACCACCCGAGCGCTATGAAGGCTGCCCAAATCGACAAATATTTACAATTTCAGTCCATACCAGCATTGTAGGCCTACTCAAATGGTAAATATAACATTTTTATAATTGTGAAACACCAACCATTTCTTATCTGAGGCACGTGGCCTTCATCAGAGCAAGCCATTTATTTTTTAGAGTGCCGCTTCTTTACATTTTGGTTTGGTGGATTGTCTCATGAAGCTACAGAAATCATGAAGCTACAGAAAAAACGGTGCTCACTTCTAGCCTCCGTCAGTAGGCCTACAGCCGATCTGTAATTTATTGACGGCCGCTAAAATTTTCGAATATCCAACTGGGTGAATATCCAACCTGAAACCAACTTCACCACGGTACAGAAAAGATGGTAGAGTCATCTACGTCATTTTCGCTATCAAGCAATTCCAGCCGGGCCGGCAGATTTGTCGCACCATAGAGACACACGGGCGGAAACGGAAGGCCTACAAATTCACGCCCACAATTGTGGGTAGTATATCGAGATGACAGATATGGGACATTAAAAAGGACAAATCAAACAAATGGGACACTTTATTAGAACACCAAAAAAGTCGCTACAGCCTCAGTAGTTAACCAATGAAATGAAATGTTAACCAATGAAGTTAACCAATAAAGACAGTGATGTCACTGAAATGCGACAACTTGTCTGTCTGCCGTCTACCCTCTGCTGTGTTAACAGCCATTCCTTCTTGATATGAAGTACCACAAGTACTGTACAAGCTAACAAAGTTACACACAACAGATATTTCCACTGAAAACACTTCTTTTCCATGATTTCTTTTTTCTGGATGCACTCGTTTAAGACTCTTTCCTGGTGATAAAGCTTTAATTACACGCATTGTTTGCTACGAACGCAAACACATCTGCACGCAAGCACGTGTACACACACACACACACACACACACGCACACACACACACGCACACACACACACACACACACACACACACACACACACACACACACACACACACACACACACACACACACACACACACACACACACACACACACCTACTGCTTTAAAAAATAAATAGCATTTGAGGCAGAATATCAAGCAGACAACAGAAGCCATTTACTGTATGTAAAAAAGAGAATAGAGGAGTTATGTTTTCTGTATGTGAGGTTGCTAAGTCTTTTCTACTGGTGATTTACACAGAGCACAGGGAGAGGTCTACAGTATCTAGAGAGATGGCCTCCAAAATATATTCAACGTTGTCAGAGGAACAGCGAGAGATGGACGAGGAACGTGGACTGTTCGATGCAAGGATGCAACCTGTGGTGAAGTTGTACAGGATAGGTATGTAGTGTTTTATTTACTGGAGGTTTAACCTTTTAAGACCTGAAGCCGATTCTACATGTCTCCTAGATCCCAACATTTTTCTGAAAAACTTAAATTTCTATATCAGTGGTTCACAAACCTTTTCATGTCAAGGACCCCCAAAATTATGTGTTTGTGTTTGAATTAGCCTACTTTTTAAATTATCCTGCATTAACTGGAGACGATATTGATTTAAATAAAAATATGTTTCCAAATGTATGGAGTGTCTTTGTCAACATATCTTCTTGTTTTCTTAATAGTTGATGTGTTTCACATTTAATTTGCCACTTTAACGAGTTACCCATAATGTTAACACAGCAGAGGGTAGACGGCAGACAGACAAGTTGGCGCATTTCAGTGACATCACTGTCTTTACGAGCTCCGAGCGCCGACCAGTGGTGTAGCCACACTGTAGAGGCAGGACAGGCGGTCGCCTGCTCAACTAAGATCTCGCCTCCCCTAAAAAAAAACAAATAACCCGAAAATGTGTCATTGCGTGCTTAATGTCCTCAAAGTCACGCACCCAACAAGCTTTGAACTGAGCAGATTGGACCTTCTGTTCCAGAGATAATGACCAAAACATATTGAAAACGTCCACTTTTGCCAGTTTTCTGGGTATTGAAACCTCAAGGGATGCGTCCGTGACGTATATACCATGCGACCACTTAAAGTCTAGATCTCCGACGCTAGCGGTTTTGACATACTGATGGAGTATATTATAGTATATTGTGGGTAGTATATCGAGATGACAGATATGGGACATTAAAAAGGACAAATCAAACAAATGGGACAGTTTATTAGAACACCAAAAAAGTCGCTACAGCCTCAGTAGTTAACCAATGAAATGACGGTATTTTACAATGCCTCTCATAAAGATTGCATTGAGAGCTGCAGTTCATCTTTCTAACGGACCCCGAGTAGCAGCGCTGTCTCAAAAGTGGGCGTGAATTTGTAGGCCTTCCGTTTCCGCCCGTGTGTCTCTATGGAGCCAGACTGCAGCCTTGAGTTTGGTGGAGTGCGTTGGAGTTAATGAGAGCCCTGTGGATCAGCTCATGAACAAAATATATTTCTGTGTAAAGTAGCTAATTGCCTCTGGAATATAAAAGAAGACATATCACACATTGTTTTCTGCTATGTTGCTTTTTTCGATGTGTACACTGTATACGTTTATTGAGCTATCTAAAGACACAAAGTACGTGATACTGCAGAGCCAGAAAACAGTGTTGCCATGTCCGCTTATTATAAGCGACTTTGGGCTTATTTTTCTTCGAAGCTGTAAATATTGGTTGTTGCGGGTTGTGGTTTTTTGGACTTGTTTCTAAAGTGTTAATTATTTGGGCTTGCTTCACAATTTTTTTATTATTTTAACCAGTGGTTCTCAATAATTTTTATGTCATGGAGCCCCAAATTAATATGTATTTGTCTCTAACCACCATCTGAAAATGTTTTGTGCCAGGGAGCCCTGTATAGTAAGGTCATTTTTGGCACTTCCGTGACCGCGGAGAGCAAAGGTCCGTTTCTCAATGGATTTGTCATCTAGGAGGGTTATTAAACAAATTTGGCCGGGGTGTGTTTTTAAAAGGGGCGGGGAAACTTTGTGAGTGACCAAAATCCAAAATGGCTGCCATGAAAATGAACTTTTTAATGGTTTGACCTACAATGATGCACAATACATGGTTCCAGACCTTATTTTGGTCAAGGAATACATATTTGGTGTTTACATAATGATTTGACCTATTGTTGACCTTCAAATACAAGATGGCTGCCAATTATGAGCTCCAAAAGGCTTTTTTTCAAAATCGTCACAGAGCCTTCTTATTAGGCTCTAATGAAAGTTCTGCTCATGATGAGTTGAATAATATACAGTATAAGTACACAGAAGTAATCTCTGAGGTCAATAGAGTCAATGTTTGTGTGTAAACAACAGTTACTGATTTGCGGTTTCCCATTAAATAGGGTCTCAGTAGCCTACTGAGAATATGTTCATCCCATCACATTTTCATGATGAACCAAAATTAGATTAGCACTATAGCCTAACATAACATAGTATTCTGTATGCAAAGCTATATATATATATATATATATATATATATATATATATATATATATATATATATATATATATATATATATATATATTAGGGCTGGGACTCGATTAAAAAAATTAATCTAATTAATTAGAGGCTTTGTAATTAATTAATCTAAATTAATCGCATTTTAATCGCACATCAATATTTGACCTGAGATCAGTGAGAAAAAATGTTTTCAAATGGATTTTGGTAAACGTCTTTAAGTACATGTACTCAAGAACTGTACTTAAGTACAATTTTGAGGACTCTCGAATACGCCTATTTCCAATTTTTTAATACTTTTACTTCTACTCCAGTAACTCCAATATATCTCAGAGGCAAATATTTAACTTTTAAACTTATTTCAAAACTTTAGTTACAAGTTACTTTGTAGATTTCGATTAATATTATAAAACATACAGTAACCATGTGAAAATAGCAGATCTACAAGCACAAGGCATTGTGAGCTTGTAGATCTGCTAATTTGCCACCATTGGAGGCTGGTAGAGTGTGTTGTTGTTAGTTGTTTTATAGTCGTTTAATTAATTATTAAAAAATCGCGCGCATGTGACCCGCACCGCATCGTGCACCCCCACCCCCCCACCCCCCAAACGGGACAAACGCGCGCGTGGGGGGCGGCATCCATTACAGATTCTGATTTGCCCAGCCAACATTATCAAGCAGGCTATGCGGCACGTCTTCATTCAGTGGCTGCTCTGTTGTTGTGAGAACGACGTCGTTCTCACTTCTCAGACAGCTTCTCAGGCGGACCGATAATACCAGCGCACCAACCTGGTGCGCTGGATAATAGGTCCGTCTGAAACTCGTCCAGTGAGAAACGTTCCGCGGTGAAAAAAATAGGCGCGATTAAAATGCGTTAATTTTTTTAACGCGATAATTCTTTTGTAATTAATTGATCGAAATTAACGCGATAAAGTCCCGGCCCTAATATATATATATATATATATATATATATACTTTTACCTGCCTTGTCTAACCAGTCTTGTGATTGTGTCAGTGTTTCCACCTGTGTCCTCTTAGCCCCCAAGCCTATCCCAGTGTTGATTGTCTGTTGAGTTCACCTGTGTCCTGTTAATCGCTGTCTATTTAAGCCCTGTGTTTGCACTGAGTTCTTGTTGGTCTGTAGACCTTTGTCATGTGAGGTAGTTAGTCCTTGTTCTTTGTGCTCAAGAATCTTGTACAGTAGATTTTGGATAAGAATCTCTCTCCAGAGCAGGATGCACTGCCGCACGTCCCGTCTGTAATGCTTGGTCTACCAACCCCTCCACTACTACCCCTGCTGTAACCAGAGTGTCTGCCATTCCAGAGCCCTTGAATCGCTTGTAGATGGCATATATGTAGGACATCAGCTGGTGGAAATGTACGAGGATTGGGAGGATGTCCTTGAACATTTCTGGATTCTCCGCCTTCAGCTGAGTGAGCCAACAAGAAAGGAGAATGGAATATTCTTCTGCCACATGGCCTCCACACCATGATGTCATTCACCACTGACTTGCTTGGAGGTTCATTGTATGTTGTGTGGTAATAAGGCTTGTACCATGATTGTCTACACGAGACAGTGCATGTATCAGAGCGAGCACGCTGCGGAACTGACCCATCTACTCTTGCTACTAGTGGGGCATCTGTACTGGCAAAACTTAGTCAGTTCTGCACACTTCTGCTTTAGCTGTGCAGAGATGTCCTTCATCTTGGTGAGTGTTTCACCAGTCTCTTCGCCTGGTTTCTTTTCATAGCTCTATAGCTGCACATACTGTACATGACATTTGTTCGATGGACTCCTGTAGAGTCACCTGTCATAGTGTCGATCTTGAAGTCGTCATTGTCGATGATCACGATAGCTGGCTTGCTGTCTGCGATCTCATGTGGGTAGGTTGCTTATGCCTCCACATCCATCAGAGCCCAATGGTCATAGAGGAGCAGTGTATCTGCATAGCTGATGCAGACACCGCTCTACCAGTACTGGGTGTGTCTACCAGATCTTTATTCCTTGTCATGCCATGGACATTTACGCCCAGGTTGATAGCAGAGCTCTGCAGCGTGCTCGCTCTGTGATACATGCACTGTCTCGTGTAGACAATCATGGTACAAGACCACCACCTAAAGAGCAGCGAGTTCCAGGATACAGTGGTGCCCAGTCCTGCTGTCATCCACCACCCAATAAGAGCAAGCCTTAATATCACACAACATGAACCTCCAAGCAAGTCAGTGGTGAATGACATCATGGTGTGGAGGCCATGTGGCAGAAGAATATTCCATTCTCCTTACTTGTTGGCTCGCTCAGCTCAAGGCGGAGAATCCAGAAATGTTCAAGGACATCCTCCCAATCCTCGTACATTTCCACCAGCTGATGTCCTACATATATGCCATCTACAAGCGATTCAAGGGCTCTGGAATGGCAGACACGCTGGTTACAGCAGGGGTAGTAGTGGAGGGGTTGGTAGACCAAGCATTACAGACGGGACGTGCGGCAGTGCATCCTGCTCTGGAGAGAGATTCTTATCCAAAATCTACTGTACAAGATTCTTGAGCACAAAGAACAAGGACTAACTACCTCACATGACAAAGGTCTACAGACCAACAAGAACTCAGTGCAAACACAGGGCTTAAATAGACAGCGATTAACAGGACACAGGTGAACTCAACAGACAATCAACACTGGGATAGGCTGGGGGGCTAAGAGGACACAGGTGGAAACACTGACACAATCACAAGACTGGTTAGAAGGCAGGTAAAAGTATATATATATATATATATATATATATATATATATATATATATATATATATATATATATATATATATATATAGCTTTGCATACAGAATACTATGTTATGTTAGGCTATAGTGCTAATCTAATTTTGGTTCATCATGAAAATGTGATGGGATGAACATATTCTCAGTAGGCTACTGAGACCCTATTTAATGGGAAACCGCAAATCAGTAACTGTTGTTTACACACAAACATTGACTCTATTGACCTCAGAGATTACTTCTGTGTACTTATACTGTATATTATTCAACTCATCATGAGCATAACTTTCATTAGAGCCTAATAAGAAGGCTCTGTGACGATTTTGAAAAAAAGCCTTTTGGAGCTCATAATTGGCAGCCATCTTGTATTTGAAGGTCAACAATAGGTCAAATCATTATGTAAACACCAAATATGTATTCCTTGACCAAAATAAGGTCTGGAACCATGTATTGTGCATCATTGTAGGTCAAACCATTAAAAAGTTCATTTTCATGCCAGCCATTTTGGATTTTGGTCTCTCACAAAGTTTCCCCGCCCCTTTTAAAAACACACCCCGGCCAAATTTGTTTAATAACCCTCCTAGATGACAAATCCATTGAGAAACGGACCTTTGCTCTCCGCGGTCACGGAAGTGCCAAAAATGACCCTACTAGTAGGCCTACCAGATTTGTGTTGTTAGAGTGTTTCGAAATTCTTCAAATGTTTCACAATTTATTTCAAGATTTTTTTGAAAATAGCAGATCTATAAGCTCACAAAGTGTTGTGAGCTTGCAGATCGGCTATTTTCAATGTATACAGTATAAAGGTTTAAAGTGCTCATAATGGCCTACTGCAGAGGTCTTCAACAGGGGTCCGCGGAATTGTTGTTTGATTAGACAATTAAAAAATTATATATATATATATATATATATATATATATATATATATATATATATATATATATATATATATATATAGCTAGGCCTATATACATTTTTTTTTGATATTTATTTATTTAAAAAAAAAATCTATTTGTCTTCAAATATTTTTAAAACATTTTTATGTTTAAATGATTCATGATTCTGTCCATTTTGAATAGCTTATATAAGTGATTATTGTGCAATTGACCGATTGTTAAGGTATGTAAATGGCAGTACGGCCACCCTACTCACTGCTCCTTGTACATGTATGTTTAAAATAAAAGCATGAGTATATTAATCTGTATATTATTTGTAATAGCTTAGTATTGAATGCACAATAACGTGGTATGTTTATACATATGATATGAAACACAATGTTATACATAATTATACAATGCATGCTGTGACATCAAAAGTGCTGACACGAAGAGCCGTCTCCTGTCCAATTCGTAAAGGCTATATGCACTCCAGTGAACAGCATTTATCCATTTAGATACATTCTCACTGTTATTAAAACAGTTTTTGTTACACAGAAACATAATTTATGTTCTATAGCTTCGTTTAAATGCTTATTTTATAGTTTAATGTACAAATGAATAGTTTTTCAATGACTTCCGTTTACTATAGAGGATACTCTTATTTTGAAGAGATCGTACATCGGAAGTCTTAGATCTGATGGCAGAACACAGGTGGAGCTTACAGTCACCATAGATATATATAAAGGCTAGATGGCTCAAGGGGCGGCGCAAGCATAGCTCAACCGCGGCCATCTTGCGACGGTCACTCATAACATTATGTCTATGGTGCATATACTTTGAAATAACCATAGCGTGCTCAATTTTCATCCGATTTTCAAACGGTTTGGTGTTTTGTAAACACCAAAGATGTAGTTATGATACTGCATACTTATAATTATAATCATGTTTTTTTTTTTTAAATACAATAATATCATAACTACATCTTTGGTGTTTACAAAACACCAAACCGTTTGAAAATCGGATGAAAATTGAGCACGCTATGGTTATTTCAAAGTATATGCACCATAGACATAATGTTATGAATGACCGTCCCAAGATGGCCGCCATGTGGCGACGTCGTACTCCATTGGCCAGCAGCGCGGGTGAGTCATCTAGCCTTTATATATATCTATGACAGTCACAGCCTGCCTACGCGAGACTACGCGAGAGTTGCGTCACGCTGTGATCTCGCCGCAACGCGGAAGGAGCTTGCCACGGGGCTCCTTATATTTGTCAGCAGAACACGCTTAATTTCAGTGGCCATTTAGCATAATGGTGGAATTGTTCTTCTTTGTGCCTTTACAGTACAGTACAGTAGGAACAGAGAGCTTGGTGAAAATGTCCCATAAAGTAGGTAAAATCAGTCCAATGGAGTCTGTATGGCTGTCGATAAATGAACACATGACGTCGGTGGGAGAGGAGATAGTGTGTGTTTTGGACAAACAGCAGCGTGGTGATGTTTGTAGTGTGAAGCTTAATGTCAGAGAGTTTGTGTTGGAGCGCCTCAGTGCGGCTGCAGAGTTCATGTGCAACCTCTTCCAAAGAGAGATGGAGACTCTGGAAACTCTGCTGGAGAAACAAAACAAACTGCTGGACATTGATTTGGATATGGACATCCATCCTAACACTGCAGGTTGGTAAACATATGGTTACATGGTCCCGTTTGGAACCTCTCTCTCCACGATGGCTCCGAGAGGAGGTCCTGCTCAGTAGTAAATTGGCAGAATGTAACATTTAACTGAAAGGGGTTGACATCTTTTTTTTTTTAATCGCTTATTTAGTCAGCCTGTGACATGTTTATTTATTATACTTCATTACATATCGGTGCTCCTAATTTTCCTAAATTCCCATTAGTGACACAATATCAATACACTGACAAAACAAAACAATAAATAGGAGAATAAATCATCCAATGAGGAAAAAAAAAAACTCTGAGTTGCTGTGCTGATGCTAACTCTTCTCTCCTCCTTCTGTCTGTGTGTAAAGAGGTTTCATCTGAACATGAGGAGGAGAGGAGTCCCAGTCTGGTCCAGAATGAACCTCAACCTCCACAACATGACGAGAGGAGTCCCAGTCTGGTCCAGGAGAAACCACAACCTCCACAGATTGAACAGGAAGAGGAGGCTGAGGTGTCAACATGGACATTACCACATAGGAAGACCAAGTGTGACACTCTCTCAGGTAAATCACTTCATTAGTTCTAATCTAACAGGACTAAGGCCCTTTTTTCCGCCTGGCACAATGTGGCCACATTCAGGTTACATTGTCAACTGCAATAAATAAACCATAAATCAACATCATCCATTAAAACAACTACATATATGACGCAACCCGTTTGTTTTAGTTGATGACAATGCAACAGACTGCGTGCAGATTGTGTGTATAGTAGTAATCTACTGTATAACCAGGTGAGATCATTAGACTTACTGCCATGGAGGTCGAAAGAGAACACAAATGTTGGCCTGGCCACATTCATATTTTATTTGAGGTTTTAATTGATTTAGCATGAAGAATAATCTACATAATTACAGTATGATATGTTTCTCATACGAGTGCCTCCGAGCAGACGTTAGATTCAGCGTACATAACGCTTAACATCACGCCCAAAATGTAATGATGAATCAGACTCTGTTCGTGGAACGTGCATATTTGTGCATAAGTATCTGTATCTGTGCGTAACCAGGCTTAGTGAATCAGGCCCAATATACAATATGACGGGCAGCCATTCCTTCTTGATATGAAGTACCACAAGTACTGTACAAGCTAACAAAGTTACACACAACAGATATTTCCACTGAAAACACTTCTTTTCCATGATTTCTTTTTTCTGGATGCACTCGTTTAAGACTCTTTCCTGGTGATAAAGCTTTAATTACACGCATTGTTTGCTACGAACGCAAACACATCTGCACGCAAGCACGTGTACACACACACACACACACACACACACACACACACACACACACACACACACACACACACACACACACACACACACACACACCTACTGCTTTAAAAAATAAATAGCATTTGAGCATTTGGCAGAATATCAAGCAGACAACAGAAGCCATTTACTGTATGTAAAAAAGAGAATAGAGGAGTTATGTTTTCTGTATGTGAGGTTGCTAAGTCTTTTCTACTGGTGATTTACACAGAGCACAGGGAGAGGTCTACAGTATCTAGAGAGATGGCCTCCAAAATATATTCAACGTTGTCAGAGGAACAGCGAGAGATGGACGAGGAACGTGGACTGTTCGATGCAAGGATGCAACCTGTGGTGAAGTTGTACAGGATAGGTATGTAGTGTTTTATTTACTGGAGGTTTAACCCTTTAAGACCTGAAGCCGATTCTACATGTCTCCTAAATCCCAACATTTTTCGGAAAAACTTAAGTTTCTATATCAGTGGTTCACAAACCTTTTCATGTCAAGGACCCCCAAAATTATGTGTTTGGCCGCGGACCCCCATCAAAATATATTGTTCCAGGGACCCCCCAGAAGCAAAGATTTGAGTTAAAAATATTCGCTTTAAAAATATATATATATTCAAAGATTTGCACACATTTTCACTAACAAGCTCATAGCGCGGAACTCGGTGCCGCGCTATGAGCTTGTATATCTAAAATTTTCTTGTAAAATAAAGCTTTTTAGCTCAAATCTAAAAATGACACAGTTCCAGGTCTTAATGGGTTAAACATGTAGTATGTAGTAAAGTTGTACATAATCGGTATGTACTCTTTTATCTACTGGTGACTGCTGCTGAGAGACGTCTGTGGTAAAAGGGAGACTCAAAGAAAGAGAAAATCTACAATCTCACATATCTGACATCGTCGACGGAAGGAAGTGCAAGGGTCTATAGCAGTTGATAGTTGGTAGGGATGCACCGAATGAGAAAAATGGAAAACAGTTGGCCGAAAACCGAATACCTAAAGGCCGAATATGATTAATATATATATATACATATATATGATGAAAGTATTTCAATATTCCACATTTAATTCCAAGATTTTTTGAAAATAGCAGATCTACAGGCTTTTTGCACCGAATATTCGGTGCATCCCTAATGATTGGTGTCATATCCAGCCATATGGGTACAACTCTGTCACATCAACGTCCTTAAAGTTAAAGTCCTTATTCTATTCCTTCATACCAGACCAGTGTGTGGAGTCCAGTCTGCGGGTGAAGATGAGTTCTCCAGCCAGGACTGTTTCAATTAAACAGGAACCTGAAGACCACCTTAAACAGGAATCTGAAGACAACACAGATCTCAGTAAGTTTCAAGCTCTTTACAATTTAGGCATTTAGCAGACACTCTTTATCCAGAGCAACTTAAAGTAAGTAAACGCATTCATCAAATGTATAGAGACAGTGTAGTGCCTCAGTAATCTAGGATCATACTGTAGGTAAACCAAGACCCTAGCATCAGTCTAAAAACTATACAAACTATAGGCTGCCAGGTAAAGAAATGAACCTGACATTTGTTTAAATAACTTCTAAATCAAATGTTAACCTCTGCATAAGACTGCATGGTTGTCAAGACTAAGTCGGAGTCTGAAGAGAGTCTTAAGATTACAGCAGAAATGTTTATTTATTTTATTCTGTCACCAGGGGGTAAAGTTTGCCGGTACTAAGGGTGTAAAGATGAACCGTCCGATATGAATCGGTAATCGATTTTAACATTAACATTAACAATGTAACTACATTGATGCGTGGACCCCTATATCAATCTGAATGTACCATAAATTCGACTACTGTAGGTTTCAGATTAAAAAAATAGTAATCTGTTTCTCAACGTTTCCATCAGTCAGGTCTTCATCAGGAGAGGAGCTCTCAGGAAAGGAGAGCGCAATAAAAATAGCGGAGCTTTTCTTACTGATGTGCATACTTTATTTTCCTTTGTTGAGAACTGCAACCTGGGCACTGAAGTGGATGTGTGTGGACTAGCTTTTCATTAAACAGAGGAAAAGAAAAATGTTCAAACCTTTTCCGGTCTCTCATTGTATCTTTTTCCTAGATGTCCTGCACCTCCCTGTGTGTAAAGAGGAGGTTTCCCCTGAAGATGAGAGGAGCCCCAGTCTGGTCCAGGAAGAACCAGAGCCTCCACACTTCAAAGAGGAGCAGGAGGTGCTATTTCAGAGACCAGAAGAGGTTGATAGGCAAATGCTGACATTACAAGCAGTGAAAAGTGAAGATGAGCCTGTAGCCAGCACCTCAACTGAACACATGAAAACACAAGCTGATGTAGAGGACTGTGGAACATCACAACCAACTAGTGATGACCAGCACCTCCCTTCACACTGTTCTGAATCTGACATTACTGAAGACAGTGAAGAATGGGATACCAGTGTAGATCAGTCACCTTTAAACACACTGAAGTCACACAAGACACATGTCGAAGGACAGAGATTGTCTTTGAGGGACAAGCCCTCCCAGCACCTGAAATCATCTAAAGAAACTCACTCCATGCAGAGTCACACAGGGAAGAAAAGTTTTAGTTGTACAGTCTGTTGCAAAATGTTTAATCACAAGGGAAATCTGAAGGATCACATGATGACTCATACAGGAGAAAAGCCATTTACTTGTAAAGTTTGTAGCAAAGGCTTTGGTCACAAAATTCATCTACAAACACACATGAGGACTCATACAAGGGACAAGCCGTTTACTTGTTCAGTTTGTAGCAAAGGCTTTGGTTACACAAATGTTCTAAAAACACACATGAGGACTCATACAGGGGACAAGCCATTTACTTGTACTGTTTGTAGTAAAGGCTTCGGTCACACAAATGTTCTAAAAACACACATGAGGACTCATACAGGAGAAAAACCATTCACTTGTACAGTTTGTAGCAAAGGCTTTATTGATTTGAGTACTCTAAGAAGACACTCAAAGACCCATACTGGGGAAAAGTCTGTCACTTGTTCAGTTTGTAGCAAAGGCTTCAGTCAAAAGGAATATCTGAAAACGCATATGAGGACTCATACAGGAGAAAAGCCTTACAATTGTACAGTTTGTAGCAAAGGCTTTAGTGATATGAGTACTCTAAGAAAACACTCAAAGACCCATTCTGGGGAAAAGTCTGTCACTTGTTCAGTTTGTAGCAAAGGCTTCAGTCAAAAGGGATATCTGAAAATGCATATGAGGACTCATACAAGGGAAAAGCCATTTTCTTGTAAAGTTTGTAGCAAAAACTTTGGTTACAAAAAGAGCATAGAAATACACATGATGACTCATACAGGAGAAAAGCCTTTTTTGTAAATGTACTTGTAAAGTTTGTGGCAAAGGCTTTGGTCGTATGGGTCATGTAAAAGAACCCATGCGGACTCAGGGGGGCAAACCCTTTAGTTGCAGTTTATGGTACATACAGGGAGGGGACCTTTTAGTTGAAATTTCTGGTACATACAGGGGAAAACAAACTTTAGTTGAAGTGTATGGTACATACAAGGGGAAAAACACTTTTGTTGAAGTTTATGGTACATACAGGAGAAAACAACTTTAGTTGAAGTTTATGGTACATACAGCGGAAAACAACTTTAGTTGAAGTTTATGATACATACAAGGGGGGAAAAAACTTTTGTTGAAGTTTCTGGTACATACAGGGGGAAAACAACTTTAGTTGAAGTTTATGGTACATACAAGAGGAAAACAACTTTAGTTGAAGTTTATGGTACATACAAGGGGGAAAAAAACTTTAGTTGAAGTTTATGGTACATACAGGGGGAACATCTTTTTTTTTTTAAAGTTTATGGTAAATACAGGGGGATTTTTTTTTTTTAAGTTTATGGTAAATACAGGGGGATTTTTTTGTTGAAGTTTATGGTACACACAGGGGGGAAAAACCTTTTAGTTGAAGTTTTTGGTACATACAGTACAGGGGGGGGACACTTTTAGTTGAAGGTTATAGTAAATACAGGGGAAAAAACCTTTTAGTTGAAGTTTATGGTACATACTGGGGGGGGGGACAACTTTAGTTGAAGTTTATGATACAAGTTTATGAGCCTGAGTTTGGCATCATGCCCTCTATGCAGCCTGTTACCCCGTCTGTTTCCCATGTGTTTTTTGTTGTTTGGCCTCTAAGCCTTTGGAAAACAGTTTTTTTGGGAACCTGCCTACTGTATGTTTTGCCAGTTTTTTGGAACAACCTTTGTTATTGAATAAATCATTTAAGTTGAACCATGGCTGCCTTTAGTCGTCCTGCGTTTGGTTCCATTTCCTCACTCACCTTAACCCATTAAGACCGGGAACGCATCTGTGTCATTTTTAGATTTCTTTGGGCTATTCATAAATAGCAGATATACAAGCTCATAGCGCGGCACCGATTGCCGCGCTACGAGCTTGTAGATCTGCTATTTTTTTAAATCGTGAAAATGTGTGCAAATCTTTGAATATATGTATATAAAATGTTAACTCAAATCTTTGCTTCTGGGGGTCCCTGGAACAAAACATTTTCAGATGGTGGTCCGCGGCCAAATACATATCATTTTGGAGGTCCTTGACATGAAAACGTTTGAGAAACACTGATATATATTGTGCAACATACGTTGTTTCAACAAAAAAAACTGTTAGGATTTAGAAGACATTAAAAGACTCCTCAGAAAAGGTTTTGAGTTATAAATGTTCGCTTTAAAAAGTATACATTCAAAGATTTTCACACATTTTCTAAAACAGCCAAAGACATCTTAAATATGACACCGATGCGTTCCCGGGCTTAAAGGGTTAACATGGACACAAGCCTCTGGCTTTTTGTGTCTCATCCATGTGGCGTGTTTTTAACTCAAGTCGCACTGCCTGTACCTTTAAAGATATTCAGTCAATCATTCTGTGTAAACATGCCGGATTTAGCTAGAAGCTCATTTCCATCCGTAATCCACCACACTATTTGGCTTTTGTGGACTCTGAACTGTCCACGTTTTAAATGTGCTGTACAAATAGTGCTGTACGTCAATCAATTATTGCAGACACAGAGCACAGAGCAGACAGTGGCTGAAGGTATTTGCTGAGCTTCAGACACAGGAGCAGACAGTGGCTGAAGGTATCTGCTGAGCTTCAGACACAGGAGCAGACAGTGGCTGAAGGTATCTGCTGAGCTTCAGACAACAGGAGCAGACAGCAGAATGAAGATGGTACTGTGGCTGAGTGTGACCTCTCTCCTTTCCTCTCATCGTGGAGGTGCATGGTAAGTAGATCTAATCCAACACCTGCTGATACCATGTGAGCAGGGGTGGAAGAAGTGTTTAGTTTATATTTTTGTATTATTATATATATTTCTTTTAAGTATACCACAATGTAGAAAAACTCAGTTTACAAGTAAAAGTCCCGTATATTTTTTTTTATATAGTATTAAAAACAATAAATACATGTTTTACCAATGATGTTCCTCTATATCAGCATGTTATCAGCCACAGGAGTAGTGCGGTGTTGTTTACCTGCAGAAACACACTGTCCTCACGCTGTATCGGTTTGTTTTGGTAGATGGGGACGTTTATGGGCTAAACACAGTTTACGTACTATGCTTTTAAGTACAAAAGTGTTGGCGTCAAAATACGCTTTCGGTACCAAGACAAAAAACGTATTCAAACGTGTTTCAATGTGTAAAACTTAGCAGATGAAAATAGCAGATGTAAAACGTGTCACAAAGTGTTTGTGAGCTCGTAGATCTTGGCATCAAAATGTACTTAAAGGTAGGGTAAGTGATTTGCGTTGGTTAAAATAATTGTTAAATAGCTCTATATTCTGATAGTACTCATTGCTATAGAGTGTTTGTTCAGTATTAGGAGTCTCCTTGTCTCTCCACCTCTTTATTAAACAGAAAATGCATTTTCGTTTCAGCTTCAGTTTCATTTCCAATTTTATCCAACCAGGACAGAGAACTCAATCAGGATACAGATTAAACAAGTGAAATTGGAAGTGATGACACTAAGAAATGAGCATGCAAAATTGGAACTGGAACACTATACAAATTAAGCTTAAAAATGGGTACTTTCTCCTGATTGGCTGAGATTTTGACACCTACCGAAAAATGTATTTTCTGTTTATTAAAGAGCTGGAGAGACGGGGAGACTCCTGTTACTGAACAAACACTCTATAGCAATGATTACTATCAGAATATAGTATTTCAACCTTTTAACAAAATACTTTTTGTTTTAACCAAAAAATATCACTTATCCTACCTTTAAAGTACCAAAAGTACAAGTACTCATTATGCAGAATGTCCCATTTCAAGTTTTCAAATGTATAAATATTTTTTGAAAATAGCAGAACTACAAGCTCACAATGCGTCGCATTGAGTAAAAGTACAATATTTGCCTCTGAGATGTAGTGGAGAAGAAGTAAAAGTATTGGAAACACTCAAGTAAAGTACAAATACACCAGAATTTTACATAAGTACAGTACTTAAGTAAATGTACTTAATTACTTTCCACCACTTACCAGGGGTGATGTGTTGTCGCTTCGCATTTGCTCAGTTCTGTTTGCTATTTGCTGAGTTTACTGTCCACATTGTGTCAGAAGCAAAGCAGAAAGTCAGCAGCGATGATGACATTTTATTGATCTCATTCAGGTCCTGGATTAATCATTGAGTCTATTAAGCCAGTGGTCCTCAAAGTGGGGTCCAGGGACCCCCAGCGGTTCCAGGGAGTCTGCAGCAAAATGTGTTAACCCATTAAGACCTGGAACAAATCTGTGTGTCATTTTTTGATTTGAGCTATAAAAACACATTATTTTACACTATTCAAAAATAGCAGATCTACTGCAGCTGCATGGACTATTTTGAGTGGAACCAGAACATGGCCGCCACTGCTATGCCCTATTGTAAAAAAAATAGCCAATCTACAAGCTCACAACGCCTTGCGGTGGGGGGTCCCCAATTCAAATATGAATATTTTGTGGGGTACCCAGTTCAAATATGATTATTTTGGGGGGTCACGCCACCGTCCTAATGCACCCCCCCCACTCCCCCCTCCATGTACTCTGTGACTGTCACGCTCATATATTTTTTCTCATCAGCGTTGAAGTTCTCCATGTTGAAGCGAAAACCGACACCAAAACCAACAACAGGTGAACAAAGATGAACCAACGAAACATTATACGTTCTAGCCTAAAAGGTTTTTGTCTGATCAAAGTAATATAAGTTTATTTTTTCTTATCCTATACTGTTTATTCTGTTTTCTCTGTACAGATGTCGAGTTGGTGGGAGGAACCAGTAACTGTAGTGGTACACTGTGGAAGGAACAGGGTGGAGAGTGGGATACGGTTCAGGATAAGAACTCTAAGATGAAGGAAGCACATGAAGTGTGTCGACAGCTGGACTGTGGCACTGCTGTTTCGGCGAAAATCATTGAAGTCAATGGGGAATGGTGGAACATCAACGTGGAGGTGATCTGCTCAGGTAACAAACAATGACTTCAACACTTGCTTTTCTTCAACTTGATCAGTAACTCTGTAACTGCTGCTGTGCTGCCTCTTACCTTGGCAACTGATTTTCTCCCATGTGGTCAATAGGGCATCGCAGTTCCCGCCCACTTCCTGGTGCCACTGCAAAATACTCAATGCATTTTTCCCATTGGCTTTTCCAAAAATATTTATATCAATTCATTTAAGCCTAGAATCAAGCTATCCATGCTCCTGGTGAATCATGACCATAAAACGTTTGATTCTGTGAAAAAATGTTTTTGAAAACGGCAAAACAAAGGGTATTTATTAAATATAGTATATCATATAATTAAATATAAAATACAAAAAATCACAGAAAAAAATGTTTAATGGTCATGATTCACCAGGATCCTGGATGGCTTGCTTCTAGGCTTAAATTAATTGATATAAATATTTTTGGAAAAGTCAATGGGAAAAATGCATTGAGAATTTTGCAGTGGAACCCAGAAGTGGCCGCAACTGCGATGCCCTATAAAGGTCTATCTGTCTGTCTGTCTGTCTGTCTGTCTGTCTGTCTGTCTGTCTAGAAAAGTACATTTTAAATGATTTTGAATATCTCTCTCTCTCTCTCTCTCTCTCTCTCTCTCTCTCTCTCTCTCTCTCTCTCTCTCTCTCTCTCTCTCTCTCTCTCTCTCTCTCTCTCTCTAGAGTCTGTGAGGTTGGTGAATTTGAATGGTTTGTGTTCAGGCATATTGGAGGTAAAGTCTAATCAGTCGTGGGTCTCAGTGTGTGAAGGTGACTTTGACCAGCAGGATGCAGAGGTGGTCTGTAGACAGCTTGGCTGTGGGGTTCCTTCAGTCCTCCAGGGGGCGCCCTATGGAGAGGCCAATGTTCCAATGTGGACCCAAGAGTTCCAGTGTGAAGGCAACGAGTCTGTTCTCCTGGACTGTAGAGCCTCACACTCAACTAGAAACACATGCTCACCTGGCTGTTGGACTCAACTGCACAGGTAAAACACAAACTACACTTTAGGTTCGGTTTGTTATTTATATTAACAGTTTACAATTTAGGCCTTTAGCAGACACTATTATCCAGAGCAACTTACAATAAGCAATGGTAATACTATTGAAATAACAATCTGTATATTGAAATTATATACATTAATTCAAAGCCGTATTGTGAAAGTTGGCAAAACAGCCAACAGCTAAAATATTATAGATTGTGGCCTAAAAGCCTTTCTTCTAATCAAAGTAATATTATTTTTTAACTGTCTATTCTGTTGTCTCTGTATAGGGGTCAGGTTGGTGCGGGGAGGAACCAGTAAATGTATTGGTGAACTACACATTAACCCTGATGGGGAGTGGATAAAAGTGGCTCCGCACGAACATAATATATGGAAGCTGATGGAAACACATCAAGTGTGTAGACAGCTGGACTGTGGCTCTGCTACTTCAACTGGAACAAGTGATTTACTTGGGTTTTGGTTCAAGAAGTATTATAACACAGTGGAGGTGATCTGTTCAGGTAACAAACAACGACTTCAACAATGACGCAACTCTAAAACAGTGCCTTATCACCAAACTGCAGTTCAAATCTTCAGAAAGGTCAGCCTCTACTTAACAAAATACTCATGTCCATACTCCAGATGTCAGGTTGGTGGGAGGAGCCAGTGATTGTACTGGCACACTGGAGAAGAAACTCGATGGAGAGTGGGGTCCAGTGCATGATCAAAATTTCGAGTTTCAGCTGAGGACAGCACATGAAGTGTGTCGACAGCTGGACTGCGGCACTGCTGTTTCAACACAAACCAGTGAAAGTGTGCCAGACGGTGATGTCACTAAGAGAGAAGTGGAAGTGATCTGTTCAGGTATCAAACAATGACTTCAACAGTGACATAACTCTATCTATCTATCTATCTATCTATCTATCTATCTATCTATCTATCTATCTATCTGTCTGTCTGTCTGTCTGTCTGTCTGTCTGTCTGTCTGTCTGTCTGTCTGTCTGTCTGTCTGTCTGTCTGTCTGTCTGTCTGTCTGTCTGTGTGTGTGTGTGTGCACGCGCACATCTAATAGATCTGCTATTTTTGCTTATTATTGCTGAAGCAGACAGTCTCTTATCTCTTTTTGTATCGATCGATACATTTTCGGGATCTTGTGGGGGAAATTGAGTTGCCAGAGGCAGCTCAGCAGTTCAGATACAGTACTGCAGGGTAGAGAAAACAAATGAAAAAGATTGAAAAAGAATAAAACAGGCAACAGCAACGGTCTCACATGCTGCTGCAGTCCACCTGAAAGGTAGTTTATCTGTCCCATGCCACCATGGTCCATGCCACCATGCCGTGGCCGACACATGCATCCCCGTGAGATTCTTCGCAAGCATTTGTTGCTGGATGGTCAGCAGGGCGCAAGCTTCAAAATGCCTCCATATTCCAGGCACTGCCGTTGGAACATTATCTACAAGCTAAAGACCAGGTTACCCGTCGTCCCAAAGATATGGTGCCCAGATGTCCCTAGTCCCCACCTGACTTGTATTCATTATTACTAAACATACATTAACTCTCTTAAGCCCTTATTACATTTTCGCTATTTGAAAATAGCCACGACGTGTCGCATCACGTCGCGTTGCGAGCTTGTAGATCTGTTATTTTCAAAATATTTTCATACATTGTATACATAATAATACCTTGAGAAACGGGACATTCTGCAAAATTAGTACTTTTATTTTTGGTACTTTAAGTATATTGTGATGTACTTTTGTACTTTTACTCAAGTGAGTTTTAATTACCACACTTTTACTTAAGTAAAGAAATTGAGTACTTTTTCCACCACTGGGTATCAATTTCTATTGCTTGCTGGATAATAAGACTCGTAATTTGTGGATTTCTTTGTGTTTTGTCTCGTTTATGAATTTGTATTTGCCGTTGATCAAACGTCGGGTTGAAGCTGGCTAAATTATGGTTGATATGCACCGTGCCGGTAACCGGAAGACATACCCCAAAACACGCTCGCCCCCATTTTTTCCGCGGACCAGCGGTTCTCGTATTCTTGTATTTGTTTGTCAGTCAGTATTATTGAGATTGTAAAATAAAACAATCATATTTTTTTTTTCATTTAACACATTGGGTACCAAAACCGTAAATCTACGGTTTTGTAAATAGTCGCGTTGAGTGCCATAACCGTAGATCTACGTGAAGTGATTTATTTATTTATTTATTTTTCCGCGTGGGGTGCTCTAACGAAACTTTGGGATCATCCAAGGAGTCTCTAAGAAGGAGAGGCGGGATGTGGATCCATGTCAAAAAAGCTTCCGGTCGTCCGTTCCCATGTGAACTCCTTAAAAAGCTTCATATCTCCATTTCTTTTTAACGTGGTGGAAACGAGCCGTTGTCGATGGCCGATCGCTCTGCAATGGAGGATCGCGTTAGAAATATTATTGTTCCAGGCGTTAGTCGGGACCCTCGACCGTCGTGCATGCAGCTTTTGTTTACATCTGCGTCCACGTCGTGGCGTCTACAGCCGTAAACAGTGCGGGTTTAAATGATAAGAATATCGTTTTACATAGAATGTTTTAATAAACTTATGGCGTCCCGAGTGTTAATAAGTGTCTATTCTTTTTTTGTGTTTATTTACTCACTTATTTTACTTGTTAGATTTAAGGATAGGTTCAAAATATAGCATCATTGTGTAGAACATTTACATGAAAATGTTTTTGAAATCTCTCTCTCTCTCTCTCTCTCTCTCTCTCTCTCTCTCTCTCTCTCTCTCTCTCTCTCTCTCTCTCTCTCTCTCTCTCTCTCTCTCTCTCTCTCTCTCTCTGTCCAGAGTCTGTGAGGTTGGTGAATGGGACTAGTTGGTGTTCAGGCAGATTGGAGGTGAGGCCTAATCAGTCATGGGTCTCAGTGTGTGAAGGTGACTTTGACCAGCAGGATGCAGAGGTGGTATGTAGACAGCTTGGCTGTGGGCATCCTTTTGTCCTCCAGGGGGCGCTCTATGAAGAAGCCAATGTTCCAATGTGGACCAAAGAGTTCCAGTGTAAAGGCAACGAGTCTGTTCTCCTGGACTGTAGAACCTCAACTAGAAACACCTGCTCACCTGACAAGGCTGTAGGACTCACCTGCTCAGGTAAAACACTAACTACATTTTAGGTTTGGTTTGTTATTGTCAGGATCAGTGTTTCTGTGTGTGTGTGTGTGTGTGTGTGTGTGTGTGTGTGTGTGTGTGTGTGTGTGTGTGTGTGTGTGTGTGTGTGTGTGTGTGTGTATGTATGTATGTATATATGTATATATGTAATATATATATATATATATATATATATATATATATATTAGAGGTGGGCATAGATTAATTTTTTTAATCTAGATTAATCTATCTGCAATCCTGGAGTTAATCTAGATTAATCTAGATTAAAATGGCTCATTTGAAGTCTGCCGAAGGCATTCAAAATATGTGTGTTCTAGGGATGCACCGATGGGATTTTGGCCGATATCGATATCCGATATGATATATTGCTGTTATGACCGATAACCGATATAACCGATGTCGATATGATCGATAAAAAAAACAGTTTTATCCAGTCTGAAAAACATGTGTAAACACTGCATTTGAAAAAGCAATCCCTGTTTATTCCAAATTATTTTATATTATCATCTGGATAATCCCCAGAGCAAAAAACATAATGTGTCAACTGCAAAAAGTACCAGTGACAGCAGCTTAGAAAGAAACTTGGCAAATATCATTGATATTGAATAATTGAATAAAAAGTTTGGGCCCCAATACTGACCCCTGGGAGACGCCCAAATGATTTGAGCTGTATTTGCCCAGCTTCACAAACTGTTGACGTCTGTCCAAATAACTTTGTTTTAATCCAGTCTACTGCAATGCCTCTAATACCAATTTTCTCCAGTTTGTTTATTAATATGGTGTGATAGATAGTGTCAAAAGCTTTTTTGGGGTAAATTAATATTCCAATTGCAACTGTGACTCTTTAAATGGATTCCATCAATGCCTGAGATGTTGATCTGTTAGTTCTAAAACCATATTGACTCTCTGAGAGTAGGCTACATTACATTTTTCCAAAAAAGAATCTAGTCTGCTATTGAAAAGTTTCTCCAGTAGGCCTATCATTGAAAATTGTGAACAATTGGTTCCATTTGGACACTGAATTTACAGACCCATAAGGGTCCATTTGGTTTGTACACTCCGAGTTACAGACCCATAAGGACCCACTTTTAGAACCACTGTCCTACACTGTGTGTGTGTGTGTGTGTGTGTGTGTGTGTGTGTGTGTGTGTGTGTGTGTGTGTGTGTGTGTGTGTGTGTGTGTGTGTGTGTGCACCCGCACGCTTAGCATACATTTGTTTGTTGTTGTTAGCATGTAGCACTCAGTAGCATGCTCTATAGCAACAAGTATTACCAAACAATGCCCAACTACTGCTATGTTTGTTCATCAACACGGTAGCGGAGGCTGGCTCTGCTTTTGTCCAATGACCACTTTAATAAGCTTCGCTGGGCTTACAGACCTGAAGCAAATGAATTAACGAGTGGAGCAACACGCTCGCACCGACACATACACAGCCTCTCTCTGTCTGAGTGAAATGAATGAGAGGCAGTGCGCAGCGCACGTCTGTACACCATGTGAAACCCGACACCTATCCCCCCCCCCCCCCCCCACACACACACACACACACACACACACACACACACACACACACACACACACACACACACACACACACACACACACACACACACACACACACACACACACACACGCATTGCAGTCACACACAGACACAGAGTAATTCGCCCAGCTACATCAGCTAATGTTTTGGCTCCCAGACCCAACTTTGAGAATAGATTAACGGCTGTAATTTTTTTTTATCGCACGATAAGAGTCCGCGTTAACTTAGCCCGGTAACGGCGTTAACGGCCCGGCCTTAATATATATATATATATATATATATATATATATTATATATATATATATAGGCATGCATGTTGTAGGGCAGAAACCAGCTAACTCCAAAATGTTCATTTTTCAGGGAATGACAAAAACAAAACAAAAAGTGGAGCCTGGAGTCAGCAAAACCAGCTAATTCCACCCCCCTTTGGTGGAGTTAGCTGGTTTAGCTGAAAGTTTGAGGATCCAATGGAGTATATTCTGGAAAATAACTAGGAAGCTTGCAATTAGAAGGACAATATCAGTCACCAGAACCAAGGACGGGTGTTTCCGATGAATCTAACATGGTTAAAATGGAGTTTGAAGTTACAATGGGTTTGTATAGGAAGGGGGCGTCTCTGATAAAATTAACATCAAATATTTAAATATTGAATCAAGCAACTTAAACACTGTCTGGGGGGCTCAACCAGGGCCTATGGCTTCCCAGGCGGGCTCACTAAACACACAGCTATGGCCGCCCACCATAGCCAATTGTGTTCGTACAGACGTTCGAAAAAAAGCAGGATGCACCGTGGTGGATTCAAACCCCCAGACTCCGCGGTGGTGGCTCACCACTGCACTGCCCGGGCGCCAGTAATGTTTTTATTTTGACCATTTATTCTGTTGTGTCTGTCCAGATTACAGGTTGGTGGAAGCAGACGGTAACTGTGTTGGTAGACTGGAAGAGAGACACGATGGAGGGTGGAGAGGTGTGAACAGACATCACACATGGAATCTGATGAAGGAAAAGGAACTGTGTAGACAGCTGGACTGCGGCTCTGCCTCTGGGATATGGTTATCTAGTGATAATGGCAAAGTGGAGTTGATCTGTTTAGGTAACAGACAATGAAAGGCATCTATGCAAGTGTCTTATCACCAAACTACGATTCAAATCTTCAGAAAGGTTAGTCTATGCTCAACAAAACTCTCATGTCTATACTACAGATGTCAGGTTGGTGGGAGGACCCAGTGACTGTAATGGTACACTGGAGAAGAAAGACGATGGAGAGTGGGTTCCAGTTCGGGATTATGATCATGCCATTGATCTGAGGACAGCACATGAAGTGTGTCGACAGCTGGACTGTGGCACTGCTGTTTCAACACAAACCATTGGGGATTGGAGTTGGAGGAAAACCACGAAGATGATCTGTTCAGGTAACAAACAATGACAGAACAATGACAAAGAATGACAGGGCACTCAGGAGTAAAAAAAGAGGAACAATGTTTATTAATTAAAAGGCAACTGCCAACATGTTTCGCCCTTGGAAGGTCTTCATCAGGGCAAAATTAAATATACAGACAGATAATCTAATTATATAGTACTTGAACATGTGAGAAAAGCTATGCAATTACGCAATTAATGAGAGTCAAAATGCATATGGGTACCTATAGAATGGTAATTACGTAGGCATGCACAGTCAAACAATCAGCCACTCTGAAGCTACACGTGGGTGTGCGACAGCCCAGAGGAGGAGAACTATAAGGCATAAGCTACTATCATCTAACCTGACACCGTCAAATGGAAGAAGCTTGCGACACAACTTTGTTTCACAGGCTACTTCCATCTGAGACTCCATAAGCAGAATCAATGACAGACGGTTTTTCTTTTTTTCAAGCTACTAGGCAGGTGATTGGATGATCCCGCCCCTAGCAGCCGCTGATTGGTTCGAATACGCAGCGACCGGGCAGCGTAACTCCCTGAGAGATTCCAGATCAGGGTGTGTATTGAATTGATGACTCAATACCGCCCTCATTTGGCTAGTCAGGTTAACTATCATCTAAACATCAAAAACAACAAATATAAGTATTACCCAAATATAAAAAGACCATTTATTGCGACAAGTAATAACAAATAAGCAACTAGGAAATGATAATATTTAGAGAAAGCACATGAAATCAATGTCCTCATTGAGACTAGGAGGGGTGAGTGCGTCCAGGGAATGAATCCAGAAAGTTTCCCTCTGGTTCAATTTCCTGAGGCGATTGCCACCTCTTGTGAGGGGCTTGATGTGTTGATTGTGACATTGGCTGGAGTGTCTGGCTATGGGGTAGTTAGTGTTGTTAATGTGGATAGCATATTTATGTTCAGCCAAGCGGTCACAGAGGCGACGCGTGGTCATGCCTACATAAACAAGGGAACCAGGAGACCTGGTACTGCCAGACCCCTAGTGGTTGAAATCTGAATGGCCGGACTTCGCATGACGTGTCATGCGAAGTCGCGTCATGCGAGGTCCCTTCTATGCCCATGTATGGACGAAAGGGGGACAAAAAACTGACATGCCCATGTATGGACGAAAGGGTTACAAAGCCACATGTAGGCCGACCCCTTGGGTCTGGCAAAAAATATATATTAGGGCAGATAGATTACATGGGTAGTGTTACAATTAATACAATCATTGATCTTATATATGTTCTGGGTTTTGAAGTCAACAAAGGTCTTGGTCTGAGAGACATTGGAACAATTAGGAGAATGCATGCACTTAACCATGCCAATAGGTTTGTTAAGCCAAGACTCCTACTTGATAGGAGGAAGGTAGCTATGCATACGTTTATCTTGTAATGTGGGAGCTCTTCTGAAAGAGAACATGGGAGGTTCAGGAAACACACTTCTGAGGGAGGGATCACTTTCAACAATCGCCCAATCATCTTGATGATTCGTTGGACATTTGAAGTCACAGTGCTGTATTGACTGACAAAAAAGGGGCAGAATTGAGAAGTATTTGTAGTAGTTTATTTTTTGTTAACAAATCTAGGCGATTAATGTCCAGTGCTCTATTGCGTGCCTGTGCCACATTCCCCAGCTTGTAGGCCCTCTCATTAAATCTGATTGTCATGTCAGCAGCCAAACGGAATGTCTTTTTATCAGATGAGGCGGGTGGAATGAATCCGCTCTCGGAAGAGTATTTCTCGAGGTTTCCTCCTATACAAGGTAGTGTGGAGATTACCCGATTCATTTTTAAAAATCGTCATGGGCTTAACCCTTTAAGACTGGGAACGCATTTGTGTCATTTTAAGATTTCTTTGTTTTTAAAAGATGTTTTTAAGATTTTTTTTTTTTTAATAGCTGATCTACAAGCTCATAGCACGGCACTCAGTGCCGCGCTATGAGCTTGTAGATCTGCTATTTTTTAAAAGATCGTGGAGAATTTGTGCAAATCTTTGAATATATATATATATTTTTAAAGCAAATATTTTTTACTAAAATCTTTGCTTCTGGGGGATTCTACAAATGTCCTCTAAATCCTACGTTTTTTTCTATATCAGTGGTTCTCAAGGACCGCCAAAATGATGCATTTGGCCGCGAACCCCCATCTCAAAATATTTTGTTCCAGGGACCCCCCCAGAAGCAAAGCTTTGAGTTAAAAAATATATATATTCAAAGATTTCACACATTTTCAAGATTTTATTTCAAAAATAGCAGATCTACAAGCTCATAGCGCTCTGAGCTTGTAGATCTGCTATTTTTGAATAGCCAAAGATATCTAAAATGACACGGTACGCGTTCCCGGATTGAATGGGTTAAGGCCAAGAAGTAGTCGTATCATGTTGTTTTGAATGAGCAGGTCCGGGGCAGCTAGTTGCTCGGCACACACCCTCTGAACCTCTGACCCTCTGACCCTGGGAGTTGATGTTGTCTGGTCCCGCTGCTTTCCTGGTGTTGGTCCGGGTGGGCCGAGGCCTCAACTTGGTCGGTGGTGAGAAACAGGGGTTCCTGAGAGCCTCCTACTCCACCGCTATGTCACTGGTGGAATAGTGTGTGGATGCTGTAAATGTGTTTTTTTTTCTACCACATTTAGGAACTAATGTGAGCTACTGTACAGTCATATGTACACTTTTATGTTCATTTACTCACTTATTGACATGTTTTTAATAAAACAATGTTAAAGGCTAGATTAAAAATATACCATTCTTGTATAGAAAAGTTAAATTTAAATGGTTTAGAAAACTCTCTCTCTCTCTCTCTCTCTCTCTCCAGAGTCGGTGAGGTTGGTGAACGGGCCTAGTGAGATTTCAGGCAGAGTGGAGGTGAAGTCTAATCAGTCGTGGGTCTCAGTGTGTGAAGATGATTTTGACCAGCAGGAAGCAGAGGTGGTCTGCAGGCAGCTTGGCGGTGGAACTCATGCAATCCTCCGGGGGGCGCTCTATGGGGAAGTGAACGTTCCAATGTGGACCAAAGAGTTCCAGTGTGAAGGCAATGAGTCTGTTCTCCTGGACTGTAGAACCTCAGACTCAACTGGAAACACATGCTCACCTGACAAGGCTGTTGGACTCACCTGCTCAGGTAAAATATCAACTACACTTTTAGGTTTTGATTATTTTGGTGTCTGTGTGTGCACGTACGTGCGTGTGCGTGCATAACACACATTGTACAGCAGTTTGGATAACGCTCTATACACCAAACCATTGTTTGTCTCAGTCATTCTTGCATACATTTTTATTAGTATGTGTGTTCTGATTCAGGTTCAACCAACACACCACACAACGTATAAACAAAGTTATATTACCTTTTCTTCTTTTTTCTTCACTGTTTATTCTGTTCTCTGTACAGAGTTCAGGTTGGTGGGAGGAACCAGTAACTGTGCTGGTGTACTGGAGATGGAACTCTGGAAAGAGTGGAGACCAACGTTCGATCGGTATGCTGATTGGGACATGAGGGATTCACATGTTGTGTGTAGACAGCTGGGCTGTGGCCATGCTCTTGACACGCAGGAGAAGTGGTTCTAAAAGCCATGCTGTATGGCACACCATATCTAGCTGTGATGGATCGGAGTCTACAGCGAAGGACTGTATTACAAAGGAATGGACTCACTCTGGTCACACAAACAACTTACGGGAGATAACATGTTCAGGTAACAAACAATGACAGTAATACAGTATCTTGTTTCATCTATCTGTCTGTCTGTCTGTCTGTCTGTCTGTCTGTCTGTCTGTCTGTCTGTAAAACAAAACAATAACTAGTGAAACAGGGCATTCTGCACAATGAGTACTTTTAATGTTGGTACTTTAAGTTATTGCCAATATTTTACTCAATTAAAACAATATGTAGTGCAGATCCCGCAGATATAAAACCTCAACACTGTAATATGTACAGACCCGTAAGGGCCCATTTGGCCCCTTGGTGGTCCCTGGACCCAAGGTTAAGAACCAGTGTCCTAAATGGTGGCTACACCCTTGGTGGTGAAGGTGTGACCAAATCACCGTGACAACCAACCTGTTTGTGTACAACAAACCACTGGTTGTCTTACGTTACATTTATTTATTTATTTATTTTTGCCCCTTTTTCACCACAATTTAGTCGTTATGCTAATTAATTCCTCCCCCACACACATGTGTGTGTTGTCACTGCTGTTGTATCCTACTGGCTCACCTGCCTGTGAGGGGCCCCCACCGGGAGGACGTAGAGCTTCCGTCCCCAACACTCCCTGCTGACAGGTGCCGCCCCAGCCCGTAGAAGTATGTGCTGTGACAATTTTCACGCTCGCCGCCCGGCTTCCCTTCCTCGAACACGAGCCAAATGCGCAGTGGTGGGCAGGCACTTCACCACTGCGCCACCTGTCTTACATTCATTTCCTCATACCTTTTTATCAGTATGTGTTCTCTAATATAACCCATTAAGACCTAAGGCTGATTTAAAAAAAAAAATCTAAATCCTAACGCTTTAAAATAAATATATATATTCAAAGATTTGCACAAATTCTCACGATTTTACAAAAATAGCAGATCTACAAGCTCGCACGAGCTTGTAGATCTGCTATTTTTGAATAACTAAAGAAATAAAAAAATGACACACAGATGAGTTCCCGGTCTTAAAGAGTTAAATCATACAGTTACTCATCCCAGCCCTGTGAACGTCAAATAAATAGCAGCAAACAGGAGAATCAAAGGACATCATCTCCTGTATGTCAACAGATAAACCAACCAGTTGCACTGCTTGAGAGGATCCATGCACTCTGTCACACTCAAACTCATGTATTTTATCAATTGTCTCTTCAGGTCCCCCGGTTCAACCAACACCAAACACCAGGTAAACAAAGATTAAACATTATAGATTTTAGCCTAAAAGGTTTTCTTCTAAGTAAGACCAATTTGTTATTCTGTTGTCTCTGTACAGAGCCTGAAGACGTCAGGTTGGTGAGAGGAGCCAGTAACTGCACTGGTATACTGGAGATTAAACACAATTGAAAAACTAGACCGGAAACGATGCAAGTTGGAAATGCATGACCCACCTGGTTATGCAATACCTGTTTCACTCGTTGTGAGAGTATCCATTGTACCTGTCTGTCCGTCTGTGTCCCTTTTATGCCCATACATGGACATATCTGTATATGTCTGTCTGGACATTTGATAATTCAACATTAAAAACACTTAATGTCTTCAAAGTGTTTGATCAAGTCTCATAATATTTTTTAAAAATCGTCCAGGTCATGGGCTTAACCCTTTTTTCCCCCAAATATTTTGTATTGATTTTTTCGCGACATACTGTACATGACATATACTTTCACACACATTCATACACATATACCCCCTTGCACTTACAATTCAAAAAATCAAAAAGTTATCACATTGTTTACACTTTTTTTTAAATAAAATAGATAGTTTAATAAAACATCATTTTCAGTTTCCTTCTCTCTTAAATAATGTTGTCCAAAACGTTCATATAAGTTTCCCAAAGCTGGTCAAATTAATTTTGTTTTCCCCTGATTATATATGTTAATTTTTCCAGTCCAATACAACTCATAAGTTCCCCGTGCCACATCCCCAGTGTCGGTGCCTCCATATTTTTCCAACACAGCGCCACCGCTCTTCTGGCCTGGAGGAGCCCAAAGTCCAGGATCCTGGTCTGGTTTAAACTTTGTATAAAGTTCTTTGGGTATATTCCTAGTATACAGAGTTTTGGACTTACAGGAACTATAATTTTAAAGACATTTGACGGACATTTTATGATTTCTTTCCAAAATATCTGCATCTTGGGGCACTCCCACATACAATGAAATAACGTTCCTTTCTCAATAAGACATTTAGTACAGACATCTGGAGTACTAGCGGACATATGATGGAGTTTGACAGGAGTTATGTACGTTCTCATTAACCATTTATATTGGAGTCATTTAAATCTTGTCTTTATTGTCTGCTTTTGCGCTTTTAAACATGCCTGTTTCCACTCATTATTTGTCATCAATGTCTTCTTGAATATCCAACCTCCAAGCATTGAACCTATCTATTGTTGAATCTGTACTATATTCAACTAACAGATTGTAATATATAGAGATTTGTCCTTTCCCCTCTGAATTTAATGTTTTCTCCAATGTTGATAGGGGTGGTATATACATGATTTGTTCACATTTTGATGACATAAAGCTTTTTAACTGTAGATATTTAAAAAAAAATGTTTATTAGGGATCTGATATCTCCAACATAAATGTTCAAATGAGAACATAATTCCGTCTACATTGAGGTCCATTATTTTCTGAATACCTTTGATATGCCACAGCTTAAAGCCGCCATCTTTTTAGCAGGTATAAACTGATCGTTTCCCCAAATAGGAGTATATTGAGTAAGGCCGGGCCGTTAACGCCGTTACCGGGCTAAGTTAACGCGGACTCTTATCGTGCGATAAAAAAAAATTACCGTCGTTAATCTATTCTCAAAGTTGGGTCTGGGAGCCAAAACATTAGCTGATGTAGCTGGGCGAATTACTCTGTGTCTGTGTGTGACTGCAATGCGTGTGTGTGTGTGTGTGTGTGTGTGTGTGTGTGTGTGTGTGTGTGTGTGTGTGTGTGTGGGGGGGGGGGGGGTGTGTGTGTGTGGGGGGGGGGGGGGGGTAGGTGTCGGGTTTCACATGGTGTACAGACGTGCGCTGCGCACTGCCTCTCATTCATTTCACTCAGACAGAGAGAGGCTGAGTATGTGTCGGTCCGAGCGTGTTGCTCCACTCGTTAATTCATTTGCTTCAGGTCTGTAAGCCCAGCGAAGCTTATTAAAGTGGTCATTGGACAAAAGCAGAGCCTCCGCTACCGTGTTGATGAACAAACATAGCAGTAGTTGGGCGATGTTTGGTAATACTTGTTGCTATAGAGCATGCTACTGAGTGCTACATGCTAACAACAACAAACAATTGTATGCTAAGCGTGCGGGTGCACACGCACACACACACACACACACACACACACACACACACACACACACACACACACACACACACACACACACACACACACAGTGTAGGACAGTGGTTCTAAAAGTGGGTCCTTATATGGGTCTGTAACTCGGAGTGTACAGACCAAATGGACCCTTATGGGTCTGTAAATTCAGTGTCCAAATGGAACCAATTGTTCACAATTTTCAATGATAGGCCTACTGGAGAAACTTTTCAATAGCAGACTAGATTCTTTTTTGGAAAAATTTAATGTAGCCTACTCTCAGAGAGTCAATATGGTTTTAGAACTAACAGATCAACATCTCAGGCATTGATGGAATCCATTGAAAGAATCACAGTTGCAATTGGAATATTAATTTACCCCAAAAAAGCTTTTGACACTATCTATCACACCATATTAATAAACAAACTGGAGAAAATTGGTATTAGAGGTATTGCAGTAGACTGGATTAAAACAAAGTTATTTGGACAGACGTCAACAGTTTGTGAAGCTGGGCAAATACAGCTCAAATCATTTGGGCGTCTCCCAGGGGTCAGTATTGGGGCCCAAACTTTTTATTCAATTATTCAATATCAATGATATTTGCCAAGTTTCTTTCTAAGCTGCTGTCACTGGTACTTTTTGCAGTTGACACATTATGTTTTTTGCTCTGGGGATTATCCAGATGATAATATAAAATAATTTGGAATAAACAGGGATTGCTTTTTCAAATGCAGTGTGTTTGCGACTGCAAGAAACCAAACTAAAATGAGTCGCGAGAGGCGATGAGATGGGCCATTGTGTGACGCGCTACAAACAAAAGAAAAGGAGATTCACTGGATCCAAACGATGCGTTTTAAGGGGTTTATTAAAGCAACAAAAAAGGAACGTAAATAAAGGTGCTTAAACTCATAACAAGGCGATCACAGTAATCAAAATAATAAAGCAAAACAAAGTATAAAGCGGTCAACAAAAAGTAGGCTCCCAAACACCCCCTCTCTCTCTCTGTCTGTCACTCAGCAGGTTGTCAGGTGGTGCTTTTGAGGTAACCAGGTATCCTCCCCTATGCCCGTCACTCAATCATTCACTCACACACACACACACCAGTGACAGGGCATTGACCAAATATATATAAATACCAATAACCAAACAATCATAATAACAATAAACCAATTCATGGCTCCTACACGCCAGCCCCTAATTATTAGGTTATAACATAATAATTATATCAAAATGCATAATAGGAGAACATGAAATAAATAACAGTAATCAGAGTCCCAAACTTTTCTTTCACATAAGACAAAATCTTCTCTTTCTTCAGCAGATCGCGAAAAGAGTCATTGTTCGTAAGGCCAGATGCTCCCGCGCAAATAGTCATTTTCAGAGTAAACACTCTCGTCGCAAAGTCAAAAGGGGTCAAAAGTCAAAATTGTCAAAATCAAAGCAATAATTGTAATCCAAGGAATAATTGTAATCCATCTTCAACCCGAATCCAACAGGTCATGACATTGTCTGAACTTCCTGATTTCCAGTTCTGCCTTCTCAAGCTCCTCCACTGACAGGCAACTTGAAACGGTTTTCCTCTTCAAGGTTTCCATGTCCTTTTCCATTGAACAGCTCTTTTTGTCCACATCCAAGTCAGACTGTTCGAGGTCGATTTTCACTTGCCTCCTCCTCTCACAAAGAGACAAGAGCCAGGTCTTAAATCTCAAGATCCAAGATACAGACTTTATCAGACGGGTCCAAGAGTCCAAGTAATGGATCATGTGAATCACTGCAGCAACCTCCTCTCCGGCCTGTACAGCATTGACTGCAACAGATTTCTTGACCTCCGGGTCATTTGATGGTAGTTGATGAGCAACATCAGAATTGACAGGCCACTCACTCTCAGGTGATTTTATGACCAGTTCCATGTCTTCTCTTGACATGCCAGTTTGTTCATCAGCACTGCATTCGGGGAAATCTGTCTTAAACTGCTGTTCATCCAAGTTCACAACAGACACCCTATTTACTAATAACTCTGGCTGCTGACATTCTATTGCATCATCGCTGCCTCCATTTAGCGGTCCGTTCACAGTCCAGCCCAGCATTGTCCTGATGGCATAAGGACCATTATTTACACTGCGAATGACCTGCAATGGTTCTAAAGCCTCAGGAACATTTGTCCCTATCAATAGCTCGATGTCCGCATCAATCTCAGGCAGATGCATATGAGTGAAATTAGGCCATCTCTGAAGATCCTTCTGTCTGGGAATGTTCCCTTTATGGACAGGCATGCACACCTGTGTGTAAGCCTTGGGCAGTTTACAGAAACGCTTCTCATTCAAGCCAGCGACTTCCAGTCCTGGTACAATGTGACTAGAAACGACTTTCTCTTGGCCCATTGTCCTCAAGAGAATATGTGCCTTCCTCCCTGTAAGATCCAATTTGTGCATTAGAGCTTCAGTACAGAATACTGCAGAGCTTCCTGGGTCCAAGAAAGCATAGGTGGTAACAATCTTGCTCCCCTTATTGGACTTAACCTGTACTGGAACAATAGGCAGTTTACAGTTATTGTCACCAGCCCCAGTAAGGCCACTCGATACTACTGTGCCATCCACTGATATCCCTGACTTCCTCTCAGCTTGGTCAGACTCTTTGTCCCATTCTTTTGAAGTGATGTGAAGTACAGTTGGATGTTTGAGACCACATTTTTCACAGGTAATCCGTTTTCTGCAAACTTTGCTTATGTGTCCAATACACAAACAGCCAAAACAGACACGGTTCTCTCTCAAGAAGCCTATCTTCTCTTTATGAGGTCTTTTCCCCAGTTGGGGGCACATATCCAACATGTGTCCTTCTCCACAGTAAAGACATGTTTCCATTGTTCCTTCAACATGTTCCTTCTCTTCCACTCCAATCTGAGTCATAGGTTTTACAGGGGTCACAGTAGTGGCGTAGCTAGTTCCTTTCATTCCGGAACAAGGTTGTGGAGTGTACTTGCTCACACCTTTAGTTGTGGTTAGTGATGGAACATCCTGTATGTTTCCAAATACTGGGTCAGTTAAGATTTTCACTTGTTTCCCAATGAAATCAGTGATGTCCATGAATGTAGCTCTTCGTCTGTGCCTTTCCTGTAGTTCACAGGCTATATTTCTCCACTTGTCTCTGTATTTGTATGGCAACTTCCTAATAATGGTCAGCATATTTGCAGGCATGTCCAGCTCATGTAAATATTGCACCTCTTCCATGGCGTTACAGCAGCCTTTAAGAAAAAGGCTGTACTCTTGAAGAGCTTTCACATCTTCAGTTTTAATGGGTTGCCATGAAAGAGCCTTGTCCATGTATGCAGATGCTATTTTCTGCTCGTTTCCAAACTCCTCTCTCAATAGAGCTTTAGCTTTAGCATACCCTCTTGCAGGGTCCAGGTGCTGGCAGCTCCTAACAAGTTCCCTGGGGAGACCCTTGGTCTGCTGCTCCAGGTAATATAGACGGTCACTGTAATTTTGAGTATTATTTTCCACTCCATTCTCAAAAGCCCTCATAAAAGCATGATATTTTAATGGATCCCCATCATAGATTGGTACCTCTCTCTTTGGCAAAGATGAGAGGCATTGCTGCTGTATTAACAGTGTGGTTATTTCATTTTGTTTCCTCATAATACCAAGCATGTCATTTTGACCATTTGCATTTTCATTTCCAGAATCAACATTTGCATTTCCATGATTAGTTACAGTTGAGACATATTGCATCGGTGTATTATCATGATTACTTTGAAGTGGGCGTGGCTTAGGTCCAGAGTGCATAACTGACAGAGGCTGTGATTGTGAATGAAATGAATGAATGAACTGAGAGGTATTTTTGTCCTTAGGCTTTGTTCCTGTGTCCACGTGATTTTGTGACATTCTTGGTGTAAATGGATTGGCATTAGCACTGAGGGTTTGTGCTTTTCCTTGCATTTTTTCCACATAAGAATTCATTCCATCTGCATGTTTTGTTTTAGAGGATCTCCCACTTATGACACTTTGAGATTTTAACACATTTAATTTTGCCATTTGTACTGCAATGTCCTCATCCAATTTCAGTTGCTCCTTTCTTTTGCGCAGCTTTTCCTCCTCAGCTTCAAGTGCATGTTTGTCCTTTAATAGATTTTGTTTGACCTGTAGTGCTGCCAAGCCAGCTTGGGCCTTCAGACATGCAGAGGACATTTTAGAAGCAGTTGATTTCCTTCCTGTATCAGAATTTTGCGTCCTGGAATTCCTTCCCACATTTGACACACTGTCATTTGGATGTACATCATCTTGAAGGTCATGTGTCATGGTTATTGATTCAACTTGCATTATTGAGTCAGGTTTATCCACTGCAGTGGTAGTGACCACCTGTTCATTCAGTACAACATTTTCAACTTCCAACTGTGAACTCATTTCAACAGGAACAAATTGAGTTTGTGCACTGTCAGACACATATCCTATTTCCTTTGATTCAGTCAACCATTTTTCCACTTCACCTTTAAATAAATTGCTGTACTTTGAAATGCTGGAAAACCATTCGTTTTGTCTTTCATTTTCCTCTTCGGGTAATATAGACAATAACCCATTGTGAGACATTATGGCATTTGCATTATGCTCATTCAAAGTCACCAGTAGAGATTCCACTCGCAAAACATTTCCCCTTTTTTCCATGAAGGACTTTATTTGCGGTATGAGTGCTTTCATTTTATTGATAGACACTGAACGTTCCCGTTCAAGCTTTTCAATTTTATTCATCGCGGCCTTTGCCGTGAGCGTGATTTCTCTTTTCCCACGTTCCATTTCAGATTGAGAACTTGTTACCTCCTCAGTGTTTAAATCACTCATGTTTCCTTTTAATTTTCCTTCTCAATTAATTGTGCCATTTAACACATCCACATTCCACAGATTGAAAGGAAACTTATCCAGAAAACATTTACGGTATGTATTCAATTCATACATCAGCAGCGCAACAGAATTTTAAATAGACGGAGCAGCGGATTTAAAGGGCCAGCGGAGATTCCTTTACTGACAGCGCAGCACGGAGAGGCTCCTTATTATCATTCATTTAGCTTCGTCAACTCAACCTGTGATCAGGCATTCCATCGTCCCCAATGGACTAAAGAATATGCAAACTGCATTCCTTCCTTGATTATACAGCCCGCAATCGTACCTGACTTTGAGGCTGACTTTGACCGTGAACTCAAATGTTTGTTGTCCTCCGTCTGTGTCTCCGTCCGTCTTTAATTCATGTCCACTTGATCCTGTGCGTCTTCTGCTGTTTGATGCTATCAACATTACCGTTTTTTGTTGACAATGTTTGCGACTGCAAGAAACCAAACTAAAATGAGTCGCGAGAGGCGATGAGATGGGCCATTGTGTGACGCGCTACAAACAAAAGAAAAGGAGATTCACTGGATCCAAACGATGCGTTTTAAGGGGTTTATTAAAGCAACAAAAAAGGAACGTAAATAAAGGTGCTTAAACTCATAACAAGGCGATCACAGTAATCAAAATAATAAAGCAAAACAAAGTATAAAGCGGTCAACAAAAAGTAGGCTCCCAAACACCCCCTCTCTCTCTCTGTCTGTCACTCAGCAGGTTGTCAGGTGGTGCTTTTGAGGTAACCAGGTATCCTCCCCTATGCCCGTCACTCAATCATTCACTCACACACACACACACCAGTGACAGGGCATTGACCAAATATATATAAATACCAATAACCAAACAATCATAATAACAATAAACCAATTCATGGCTCCTACACAGTGTTTACACATGTTTTTCAGACTGGATAAAACTGTTTTTTTAATCGATCATATCGACATCGGTTATATCGGTTATAACAGCAATATATCATATCGGATATCGATATTGGCCAAAATCCCATCGGTGCATCCCTAGAACACACATATTTTGAATGCCTTCGGCAGACTTCAAATGAGCCATTTTAATCTAGATTAATCTAGATTAACTCCAGGATTGCAGATAGATTAATCTAGATTAAAAAAAAAAATCTATGCCCACCTCTAATATTGAGATAATGTGGGCGTATCTCTCATATGTTCTTCATATTCTTGTTCAATGCCAACCCAAACTGGAGGTGAACTAGTTTTAAAATAATACGATGCTGAGGTCAGCTGGGCTGCCATGTAGTACCATCTAAAATTAGGCAGCTGGAGTCCACCTCTTTCGTAAGGCAAATATAGTAAATTAAGGCGAAGTCTAGCTTTCTTATCGTTCCAAATAAATCTGCTAAGTAATTTAGTTAAATTGTTGGGGAGTGGCAATGGGATTGTTTGGAAATAATATAAGAATTTAGGTAAAATGGACATTTTTATTATATTTATTCTTCCGATCATAGATATGGGTAAATTGGACCATCGGCCCAGTATTTCCGTTGTTTTATCCACCAAAGGTTTGTAATTTGCTGGGATTATTTCCCCAATATCTGGGGTAATCTTGACACCCAAGTATTTAAAACCTTCAGTACTTGTCATAAATGGGGTGTTTACTATGGGCTTAACCCTTTAAGACCGGGAACGCATTTGTGTGTCATTTTAAGATTTCTTTGTTTTTAAAAGATGTTTTTTTTTTTTTTTAATAGCAGATCTACAAGCTCATAGCAAGGAGTCACACTCCTGACTCCTGTATCTCCTTCATAACTAGAGTTTTAAACTGACATGTAATCATCACAGAGGCACATTAGTGGTGGCCATGGCCAGACGGTGACGTCATGAGGTTCACTGGCAGTTTTGGTGTAGCTCCGAAGAAGAGTATGCAAATATAACCAAATGAACTCCGCGGAATCTAATTAACCAACTGTAAGCTCTTTAGTGTGTTTTTAGTTGACAATTGTAGTGTGGATAAAGACCAGATTGTAAATGTTAAAGTTATTTTCTGACTTTCTACTTAGTTAGAAGTTCTTTTTTATTGAATACTTTATTAACAGTTAGCAAAACATGTACAGTGGTACAGATGTATACAAAAGGTGCTAAAAGGATAACACAAAAAAGCCCTAAAGGGCTTATTTTCATTGTGGTCCGGTGTATTCAATGCATCGAGACATTTAAAGACAAACATTAATATAAAAAAATATCATGTATACTAGTAGTAATAAAAAAGAGAAAAATATGTACGGTAAACAATTGGGTGGGTGGGCGGCAGTGTTAATTGTGTCGTCTAAAACCATGACGAAAAATGTTCGTCGACTACCTTTTTTCATTGACGAAAACAAAATAAAAACAAAATAAAAACTAAACTATGATGACTAAAACTAAGACTGAATATATTGATCATTTCGTCAACAAATCAAATCTAGACTAAAATGTTAGGGAGGGACTGGTGGAGAAAAGATCCAGTAGAACTAAAGGACAAGTCATTTTATGTTTGGTTTTGCTTGGGTGTTGCACTCTAAAAATAGAAGATCTACAAACAAGCTCACAATGGGTCACAGCATGACTTGTTGTGAGTCGACTAAATTCTTAGACTAAAACAACAACTTGTCAGATGACTAAAATAGGACTAAAACTAAATGAGATTTTATTCAAAAGACTAAACTAAATTAAAAAAAATCTGTCAAAATTAACACTGGTGGGGGGGTGTTCTACCACCATGTCTCTGAGTAGTTTCAGCCAATTCCAGTGGTCGAGATGTAAGAAGGTACCAGTGGTGTAAAGTAAGTAAGTAAATCTACTAAAGTACTGTACTTCCGTACAGCTTTGGGGTATTTTTACTTTATTTGACACAATATAGTTTCCTAGTGCCCTCCTTGTTTCCTCGTCTTCCTATAGTGTTCTGACTGCCTCAAGTGTGTTTGACTTTGCCTGTACCTGGACTTTGGTTTTGCCTGCTCCTCCTGTTTTGGTCGCTATTAACAACTCATCCAGTGCCACGTCACGTGGCCTGACGCCCCGTGCGCCACATGACCTCAAAGACGTCATGAAAAAACAAAACAAAAAAAAAGGCTCCATTTCACTCTTTGTTTAACTTATAACTTAAAAAGGCTGTATCTCGGCTCCTGAGCACTTTTTTTTTTTACAATGAATTTTGACTGTGGCACTCAGAGCCATAATTCCATAAATAAGGGTTCGATTCCCGCAGGGGACGCTGTGGGTGCTGGGGGCGTGTTCTCTCCTCCGCATCATCAGTGCCCATACTCTAGGTGGGGTTGGCGAAAGTGCCTTTCTGTGTGGAGTTTGCATGTTCTCCCCGTGTCTTCTACAGTAGGTACCCTCACAAAAATGAAGTAATCCTGGTCACTATACTGCCTCCCCCTGGCCAGCCGGAGCGCCTGATGGAGGGGAAAGGAACTGGTTGGAATAACGTGTTCCTTACACACGCTACGTCCAACCAGGGAAACTCTCCCCTGTCAGGTGACAAGAAGGTCAGTTGGCTCTCATGCATTGAAGGAGGCATGAGCTCGGCCCTGGCCTCCCTAGGTTCGCAGAGGGAAGGTGGATTACATAGACAATGGGCACTGGGTGTAAAAAATAGGGGTTACAAAAATCGTGGGATAATAATTTTAAGTAAAAAATAAAAAAGAGAACAATGGCAATAACATCAACAGATGTAGAAACAACTTGTGTGTACTGTACTGTATGTGACACTGAACATGACTCAGACTCAAGACTTTAGTTTAGTTTAGTTTATTTAGCACATTGTTATAAAACAAAATATAGAAACAACACATATCAAAGAAAACAGGTTGCTGTGCAAGGAAAGGAAGAAGCCAACTTAAGTGATGCATCTAGAGAGCTCCACAACTGAGGGCCTCTAAATTTGATGAAATATTGATGTTTAGAAGTACTGCAAAAAGGTAAATCAAAATCATCTCTTTAATATGGGGGAAATTAAACTATAATAAAGAGTCAAATGAGACGAAGGATGAACCAATGGACAGATTTTTCTCAATATACCAAGCATCTTCATAGACTTCAAAGCTTGTTCTGCTTTATTAACAAGGTGTCTGATTGTTATGAAATGGAAGAACCCCCGCCCCCCCCCTCCCTTCAGCAGGTGGATCTGTTAGGTTATGTATTTTCTTAAAATAGAAAACTTAATGCTACACACTGTGGGGATCTATACTGATAAGTCCGCTAAAGTTTGTCATTTGATGATTTACAACACCTGTTAAGTCCAACATTAAGCGTGCCGGGGGGAGCATACATCCAAAATACTAAAACAAACATTTTTAAACTTTATTGCATGAAATTCTATTATACACATATCCTCTGAAATGATGGCCTGTCTACAGTATGCGCAGAAGGAGCACGTTCGGTGAGAGACTCATTACGCCAAAATGTACCACTGGGAGCCACAGGAGGTCATTCCTACCTGTGGCCATTAAACTTGACAACAAGATCACAATGAGGTTGGAGGTCAAAAGGGGGTGGAGCCTGGAGTCAGCAAAACCAGCTAACTCCACCCCCCTTTGCTGGAGTTAGCTGGTTTAGCAGAAAGTTTGAGGATCCAATGGAGTTACAGTAGCTAGTTTTGTCAGAAGCACTTTTCAATACTTTTCATTGGTTTAAAATTTTTTTTACCAACACACAGACGTAAAGGGTGTTCAGTAGCACTGATTTATGGAAAGCGGAAAAATGGAGTTAGCTGGTTCCTGCCGGACAGCAACGATATTATGTCTTAAACTAAAGGCATTTCCCCTGTATGACTCCTCATGTGTCTTTTTAGAATACCCATTTCAGTAAAGCCTTCACCATAAACTGCACAAGAATAGACCTTTAGCCTGTATGAGTCTTCATGTGTTTTTTTAGAGTACTTTTCTGAGCAAAGCCTTTACCACAAACTGTACAAGAAAATGGCTTTTTGCCTGTATGAGTCATCATGTGTGTTTTTAGAGGACTTTTCTGAGCAAAGCCTTTACCACAAACTGTACAAGAAAATGGCTTTTCACCTGTATGAGTCATGATGTGTTGTTTTAGATTACCCGTTTCGGCAAAGCTTTTACCACAAACTTCACAAGAAAGGGTTTTTTCGCCTGTATGAGTCCTCATGTGTGTTTTTAGATGACTTGTGCTAATACAACTTTTACCACATACAGCACAAGAAAAGGGCTTTTCGCCTGTATGAGTCATCATGTGTATTTTCAGAGCACTTTTATGAGCAAAGCCTTTACCACAAACTGTACAAGAAAATGGCTTTTCACCTGTATGAGTCATGATGTGTTGTTTTAGATTACCCGTTTCGGCAAAGCTTTTACCACAAACTTCACAAGAAAGGTTTTTTTCGCCTGTATGAGTCCTCATGTGTGTTTTTAGATGACTTGTGCTAATACAACTTTTACCACATACGGCACAAGAAAAGGGCTTTTCGCCTGTATGAGTCATCATGTGTGTTTTTAGAGGACTTTTCTGAGCAAAGCCTTTACCACAAACTGTACAAGAAAAGGGCTTTTCACCTGTATGGGTCCTCATGTGCGTTTTTAGATTAACCATTTGACAAAAGCCTTTACCACAAACTGTACAGGAAAAGGGCTTTTCGCCTGTATGAGTCATGATGTGTTGTTTTAGATTACCCGTTTCGGCAAAGCTTTTACCACAAACTGTACAAGAAAAGGGCTTTTCACCTGTGTGAATTAGTGTGTGACTCTTCAGATGTCCCCTTCCATTAAACATTTTTGCCACATTCTGTACAACTAAAACCTTCCTTCCCTGTGAGACTCCTCATGGAGTTAGTTTGTTTTGATGATTTCAGGTCCTGGGGCAGCTTGTGCTGTCCTCCCACATTTTGTTTCTTGTGTGATTTCAGTGTGTTTAAAGCTGACTGATCTCCCCTAGTCTCCTCCCACTCATCACCACTGTCTTCAGTCTCTGATTCAGAACAGCGTGACGAGAGGAGCAGGTCATCACTAGATGGTTGTGATGTTCCACAGTCCTCTACATCAGCTTGTGTTATCATGTGTTCGGTTGAGGTGCTGGCTACAGGCTCTGTCTCTCTGTTTTCATCATCATCTTCACTTGTCACTGCTAGTAATGTCAACGTTGACCCACCAGCCCCTTCTGGTCTTTGAAGTAGCTCCTCTTGTTCCTCTTTAATCTGTGGAGGTTGTGGTTCCTCCTGGACCAGACTGAGGCTCTTCTCCTCTTCAGGTGAAACCTCCTCTTTACACACGGGTATGTGCAGGAAGTCTAGGAAAAAGATACAATGAGACTCTATAAAAAGGTTTGAATCTTGTACCTCCCCTGCAGTACCTCAGTGACCAGTTGGGGCTCAATAAGATTACTCTTTGCCCACATCTTCCATTATTTTATGTGATGGTGCGCTGACTGCAAGTCTGTGCTGAAAATAGTGTGGCTGTTGTTTGTTTACATTGCAGCTCTCATAGAAGATGCGAGACAAGCTGAATGAGAGGTGAATGAGAGGCAGTCCCCATTATTTTGTAAGTAATTACTGGTAAATGTTAGATCAGTGAGTCTTTTGAAGCTGGTTAGTTAATACTGAAGTAGAACTGCACAGCTTGAGTGAACCCATTAATACTTTTACAACCATTATCCAATTCATGGTACGTTTAGATAAATGCAGGGGTCAATGCATCGATGTTGTCACATTGTTAATGCTTAAATCGATGACCTGATTCATAGTCCAGGGGCCAACACTGATATTTTCACAAATTGGTACCACCTGAGGTGGCCGTAAAGTTTTTGTATTTTTGTATTCCTACATGTCTCTAGTTTATATTTTGGTATGATACATCTTCCAATTCAGTAGCTTAGTGGCAGTTATCACTACCTACCGGCTAATGTATCCGTTAGGAGACACAAAGTAGAATCTTTGTGTCTCCTACCGGAAATACACCCGGGCATCAAATTATTGCGACAAAAAACAAAATATATCCATGTATTCAAGGCTTCATGGGGTGTGCAATTGACAACTTCTCAGATTTTTGGTGTTTGCAAAAAGACTGCTTTCCATAAGCTTGTAAAAGTTGACCCTCCTTCTGTCTAGGGTGGTCATAGCTGAATGGGTAGAGAGTCCCCCTGGGAAACAGGAGTTCACCCAAAAAATGATTATTTTCTGTCAATTGCACACCCATGAAGCCTTGAATACATGGATATATTTTGTTTTTTGTCGCAATAATTTGATGCCCGGGTGTATTTCCGGTAGGAGACACAAAGATTCTACTTTGTGTCTCCTACCGGATACATTAGCCGGTTTAGAGTGATTACTGTCATTAAGCTACTGAATTGGAAGATGTATCATACCAAAATATAAACTAGAGACATGTAGGAATACAAAAATACCAAAAATGTACGGCCACCTTAGGTGGTACCAAAATCTGCCTTGGCCCCTGGACTATCATATTGGTTCATCTTTACACCCTCACTACCGGCCCACTTTCACCAATAAAATAAATAAAGAGAGAGTGCCTAAAACTTACTGAGATCCAGGTGGTCTTCAGGTTCCTGTTTAAAGTGGTCTTCAGGTTCCTGTTTAGTAGAAACTGGAGAGCTGATCTTCAACTGCAGACTGGACTCCACACACTGGTCTGGAATGAAGGAATACAATACACACTTCAAAAACTCTTTGATGTGACATAAATAAGGACTTTCATAATAAGGACTTTGATGTGACACGAATAAGGACTAGAGACTATATATAGAACTTTAGAAGTAGGTATAATAATATTGTTGCTGTGAGGTGGAAACCTATTATGTCCACACTGTTACTTTTCAGAATTCAAATTCAGAAATGGCAGATCAAAAGCTTGCAGATCGGCTATTTTTGCTACTTTTGTGTGACACTGTAGTATGAAGAATTAGGGCATTCATGTACCAAAAAAAAACAAACATAGAAAGGTTAAAATATGGAGATACAAGGTTTCTGCCCGACAGCAACAATATATTTATATATATATATATATATATTTATATATATATATATATATATATATATATATATATATATATATATATATATATATATATATATATATATATGCATAACAGCTGCTATAATGGAAAAATGAGAATCATGTAGATCTCAGGATTCACATGGTGTGGCTCCAATGATGATCTCTGACTTCATGTGACCACATGGATTAAGATTCTCCATCGTGGAGACATATTTACATCTATTGGATGGATTCCATAAGTGTGTGTGTGTGTGTGTGTGTGTGTGTGTGTGTGTGTGTGTGTGTGTGTGTGTGTGTGTGTGTGTGCGCGTGTGTGTGTGTGTGTGTGTGTGTGTGTGTGTGTGTGTGTGTGTGTGTGTGTGTGTGCGTGTGCATGTGCGTGTGCATGTATGTGTTAGGGGTCTACCGATTATCGAAACGGACGATTATCGGGCCGATATTGATGGTTTTTATCAATATCGAAAAAAAGAAAAAAAATCAAAGCGTCGCTGATGAGCCGAACATGCCACTTCATTGACCAAAAATGGAGCAGAAAGCAGGTGGGTTTAAATACAAGGATGTTGTAGGGGTCCCACACTGGGGACTATATTAAAGATGTGTTCCTGGGCATGCTTGACGACTGGGGTATCAACAAAGACTGTGTAGCGCTTGTTCTTCGAGACAGCAACACCTCAGCCGTACAGCACACACACTACAACTGGTGGTGAATGATGGCCTGTCAAGTCAGAGAGCATTGCCATGCTGAAGAGGTGTAATACCCATTTCCATCACTCAGTCATTGCCATGCAACGTCTGAGGGCCATTCCAGAAGGACCTTGGTCTGCACGAACACAACCTCATCCAGGCAGTCCCAACCAGATGGAACTCACAGCTCCACATGCCACAAAGAATGTTCGAGCAGAAGCGTGCCCTTAGCATCTACTCCAGTGACCATGGAGGGTTCCCATTTCCTACTGCTCATCAGTGGGAGATTGTGTCAAATTTGATTGAAACTCTCATTCCAATAGAAGAAGTGACTTTGCAAGTGAGCCATTACGAGTCATCAGCGTCATGCATCATTCCCAGTGTGCTGAAGATGCTGTTTGAAGACGAAGGGCCCTTGGGGCAAGGCATCAGAACACTCAGACAAGTCATGAGGGACAGCCTTGTTAGGCGTTTCTCAAACTTGGAGGAAACAAATGACGTGGTGCTGGCATGTCTCTTAGATCCCCGTTACAAGAGTTATGCCTTTTCCTCTGACACCATATTGAAAAGTCAAAGAATGGCTGAAAGAGGACGCACCAGAAAAGCAAGATGAAGTTGAGACCCAGACCAGTCAAGAAGAACATGCTGCTTAAGAAGTGCCCAGTGAGGAATCTGAGGATGAGCAAAAGCAGGCTGCAGCACAGGGGACCCACAAAAGGCAACGGACAGAGCAGACACCTTCTCGTGGCCGCATTGATTACATGTTCCAGTCTCGGCTAGGATGCCATGTGGATGACCCATAAGACAAAGAAGAACTTGATGAGGAGCTACGTCACTACCTAAAAGAGCCAGTGATTGACAGGCGAACTGGCGATCCTCTGCAATGGTGGAGACAGAATGAAAAGCACTTTAAGTTACTTGCTCCATTAGCTAGAAAGTATCTCTGCCCACCACCCTCCTCCGTACCGAGTGAGCGTGTCTTTAGTGAAGTCACTGCAATCTATGAGAAAAACAGGAACCGTCTCACTGGAAATCATGCAGAGCAACTGTGCTTTCTGCATTTCTGCATTACTGCACCACAACATGGTGCTGCTGAACTGGGAGTATTGAGGGTATGATGAGGGCAAAAGCTGTAACAACCAGATTAAAAGGGTGTATCAAACTTTTCTCAGTTGATCCTTATGTAATTTTTGACGTAGAATCCATTTCTGCTTGGGACATTTTTGTATTGCGCATAGTTATATCAGAAATAACGAGTAGAGGTCATCCAACTTGTGTTTTGGTGGTTTTCTGGTCAAATAATTTTCGTCTCATTCAGGACCTTTACAGTGTAACCATTTGGTATGTTTATGGTAGCCAATTAGCATATATCATGCACATGTAACGACTCAAAGCAAGCGCATGGTCATTTTCTGTTCAGTGTTATTCCAAGTACTTATTTTTACAAGTCTTATTATCAAAACATGTAGTGTGTAGTAGATAACTATCTATTAGTTATCTGTTGTCAAAAAAGGGCATTGACTTGTGTACTGTTTGGGAACAGTTGACAATGGCTATGTAACGCTTTTCATCAGCTTATTTGGGGCTTCATTTAATAGATCTGATTGCTTGTTCTTTCGTACAATTTGGCAACACTGTTTGTAATGGCTATCAAAACCATAGACATATAAAGGTAGACGCCTCCTTCGGCTCTGAGGCATTGGTATCACGGGGGCCATTTTAGCGTAGGAAAGCTTCCCTGAAGCTTCCGCGTGTGTCACAGAAGGGGGCGTTCGGTAGGCCAATCAGAGGCAGCTGGGGGCGGGACAACTAGATTCTGACAGGTCTTAGAAAAGACGCACTGTGATTGGCCAGTAGTCAACGCGCTGTGAGCGCTGTGATTGGCCAGTAGTCACTTTGAGTGTCCGTTATCCTACGCTAAAATGGCGGCCGCGATACGAGTTGCTCCAACGAACTGCAGAGGCCAATGAGGTATCTAGGTTTCTATATCTATGATCAAAACTAGCTGGCTCCGTCTGTGATCATAGAGTTATAATAAATCGTCTGTGATCCATGCTCCGTGGCTGCTATCAACAGCAGCCATGGCTGGGACGGTGGATAGATCGTTCTGTTACTGTATGATCCATCTAAAAGTACCACACAACTGAAAAGTATCGCCGACATAACGCATCGCGGACTGCTCTTCATGTGGTCTGTTTTGATTTCCTTCCTGGTTTGGCATGACCCGCCCTATCCTGCCTCTGATTGGCCTACCCGTAATGTTCCTTACCCAATCGTGAGTCGTCATATCTAAACCAAACAATCATCATGGATTTTCTCTGTGGATTTTTTTTCCCACAAAACTTTATTAGCAGTGAACTTTTCTACAGAGAGTAGCATATAGAGTTTGTTGGACGCTACGTCACTACTTGGGTCTAAAAATAGCTACACTACAGAAAATGCTACTTGGTTCAAAAGGAGCGACGCTACCATCACGCTACTGGGAAATGTAGTTGAACTATGTAGCGTCGCTACTTGTAGCTAGCTACTGCCCAACACTTGTTACCATCCAATGGTTTGACTGACCCTGCCTGCATCATACAAGCCAAGTGGGGGGGTGTGGTGATGGGGACAGTGAAGAGCCATTACAGAAGGTGTGTCCCGTCAATCACAAGATACACTGGAAAGACAGAAGAAAGTCCTATGCTCTGGCTGCTACCAATATGGAGAACCGGGGCACATACATTGCAATGAAAGTCATAGGTCAGTCACCTGGAACATTGGATGGCTGTGCAGCTTCCTGGACCTGGTATATTATCGCCTGTTTGTGCAGAAATGTGCAGTCAGCACCAGCTCCTTACACAGGATGACACATTGGGACGAGACATGCATAGCACCCAACATGAATATCATAATGCTGGATGATATGGTGCTCGACGTTTGCTCTGTCTGCCGCTCCTTTTAAATCACCATTTTACTACAATTTTAGCAACTTTTTTTCTATTAACCACGTTGGACACTGGTTGCTTCATCTGCCTACTTTTATACAATCAGTGGATCCAAGCTATCGGGTGCTCGATCGCCACCTAAGACTTGCTCCACTCCTGTCCCCTGGTCAACAGTCTGCTGGCGCAAAAATGGGAAAATTGTACATCCCTCCTATAACGTATCAAATCATGCCCCACTATTAATATCCACCAGCAATAGATACTCCTTGCTGGGTGTCGGTGAGGAGTATTTTCCCATCCTCCCGGGTCGCATTACTCCTCCCGCGGGGGTCTTGTCTTCTCACTCACGCACTATCCCTGTTAAAAAGCCCCCCCCCCCTGCTCACTGAACGCCACTCCCCGGAGCACACTCCCCCCCCAACCCGGTTCCGCGCCGGTCTCAGCTGCTGCTGGGGCCATCGGTGGGTCGGGGAGTACGTATAAGGAGCAGCCCCCCTCTGCCCGGCGGATGATGTTGTTGTCGGTGGCTGTAAATAGGCAGTCCGGGGCCCCTCCTCACCCCTCCTCAATCACAAGAGCATCCCTCTTTATCACAACACTCTCATGTCCTTGTCCAGTCTGGTGCTGGGATAGCCGCACCGGTGCCCAATAGTTCCACTCAACCATCGCCGTTACAGGTGCCCCCCACTCCTACCCCCCCCTCTTTGCTGATCGTCGGGGATTCCATCATTAGGCACGTCCACCTCAAAAACGCAATAACCCACTGTTACCCTGGAGCGACTGTTCCTGTCCTCCTCAATAAACTCCCTGGTGTCCTCAATTCACTTCCACTGTCCATCACTACAGCCCTTGTCCACATCGGATCAAATGATTCAGCCCTTCGCACCTCCGAATTGTCTAAACAGCACTTTCTTAAACTCATCGATCGCCTTGATAGCAGTGGATTGACATTATTTATTACTGGTCCCATCCCAACCTTCTCTGGCCGAGATGAACGGTTTAGTCGGATTGCAAGCCTGAACACCTGGCTCCTACGGCTATGCCGCAACTCAGTTTATTAATTTCCTAGATAATTTTAATTTGTTTTGGGGCCGCTCACTACTGTTCAACTCTGACGGTTTCCACCCCAATAGGCTAGGTAGCCAAATGCTGGCTGCAAATCTAGCCTGTGGTGTACGCCACAAACCTACTAATTATAATGTTCTAAATAAGCTCCCCTGCCCTCCAGTGCCCATATCTCCTTCTCATAATCCTATTTTAATTCCCATTTTAATTAGCCATAGACACTTAAAGCCCCCGCATGTCAAACGTGGGGTTGGCCATGCTTTGCTCCGGCCGTTCAGACGGGTCACATCAACACCTCCCAGCCCAAACACTATTTTTCAGATGGCTCTCCTCAATGTTCGCTCAATAAATATAAAGGAAAAGGCCCTGTGGTTAAAAGACTTATTTACCACTCGCAACCTGGACTTCCTGCTATTGACTGAAACCTGGGTTAATCCTGGTGACTGTACATCTTTCTCTCACCTCCCCCCCCCCCCCCCCCCCCCCCCCGACAGCTCCCCCCGGACCTCCAAGAAGGGCGGGGGTCTAGTGACAGTTTTTAAATCCAATCTTCAATGTCAGCTGCTTCAACCCGAGGCCACGTACTCGGGTTTTGAGTTTCAGCTTTTTAAACTGAACCTGTCTGCTCCTGTTTTATGTGTGTTGCTTTACAGGCCTCCAAAATGCAAAAAGGACTTTATTAATGACTTTAGTGCTCCTTCCATTCCGACATCTCGCCACTCCGACTAGTGGCTTCCGCGTGCGGTTAGGGTTAGGGTTAGGTATAGGGTTCGTTAACGTCGGAAAGGCGACATGTCGGAAAGGCGAAATGCACCGTCTCATATGACACCTTCATAATCAGTGGTGATTTTAATGTGCATCCATGTTGCCCATCGAACCCCCTGGCAAAGGACTTTTTAAGCCTCATTGACAGTTTTAATTAATCGGTTAATGTGCCTACTCACAAAAAGGGCCACATCCTGGATCTTGTGTTGTCATTTGGTTTAACCGTTTCTGTCACGAATGTTATTCCAACTTGCATTTCCGACCACTCATCCATCTTTTTCACCGCCACAATTCCGTGTTCTGTAAAAAACCCTATTGCCTCTACTCGCCGCACGCGTACCATCGACTCTTCAACTCCTTCACACTTCTCTCTCAGTTTTAATGAGATGGTGCCAACTGCCCTGGCCCCAACTCATTCTTTTAACGCAGATACACTTCTCGACATTTTTAACTCCACATGTAGGCCTACTACTATTTTAGATTCTATTGCTCCCTTTAAAAACAAACGCCCCAAAACCCTCTCTGAACCATGGCTCAACGAGTCCACTCATACCTTACAACGCACCTGCCAGGCGTGCTGAGCGAAAATGGCTCACCAACAAACTCCACATCTCCCTTGAAATCTTTCAAAACTCCCTCTCTGACTATCATAAAGCAGTTAAAGCTGCAAAATCAGAATGTATTTCCAATCTTGTCACAAATAACTGCCATAAACCATAAATCCTTCATAAACCCACGTGATGATCCTCTCATTCCTCCCTCGTCCACTCTTTGCGCTGATTTTCTAGATTTCTTCACAGATAAAATCTCAGCCCTCAGATCAGCTCACGCCCCCCCCCCCCCCCCCTACCTTTGACCCAGTGCTTTCTCCGTGCCCCCCTGCTAACACTTTAGATCATTTCATGCTAATAACCTTGTCCTCCCTCACTGACATAATTATGCACATCCGACCCACAAACTGCCCTTCTAACTCTAACTATAACCTTCCCGGTTCTTAAAGGAGGTCTCCGATACTGTTGGTCCAAGCATCCATACCCTAATAAACTGTTGCCTCACCTCTGGGTGTGTCCCGGCTGCCTTTAAGCACGCTGTGGTAAACCCGTTGATCAAAAAGAAAAATCTTGATCCATGGCACATATCGGCTCTTAATATCGGCTATCGGCCTCTTTGATTACTACTAATCAGTATCGGTTAGGAATAACCCGAATCGGTCGATCCCTAGTAGGCTGTGTGTGTGTGTGTGTGTGTGTGTGTGTGTGTGTGTGTGTGTGTGTGTGTGTGTGTGTGTGTGTGTGTGTATCACAGCAGATGAAACCTCATCTCGGAGCTGTATAGCGGAGTGAGAGGTTCGTAATGGAGCTACAGTGGGGCGAGTAGTTAAACTCAGTCATCAAAATGGAGCCTATTGATCCACATACAATGATCCCCAAAAACAGATACAACCTAACAACACCTCACCATGCAAATACTGTGTCATACCTGTAGTGTGTAGTTTGATGTTGTGTGTACTAGAGGTCTTCACAGGTAAAATATAAAGACCCAAATGGACCTGTGAAAAAATGACCCGTAACCGAATGGACCCGGCCTATAGTCCAATATGAAGGACCGATACCCGAACGGACCCGCGAAAATATTACCCGGAACCGAATGGACCCGGGCCAGATTTATGGAAATCTGAGTTCGGGACCCGAACAGTACCGAGAGCTGTCGGACCCTGACCCGTATAGAACCGTGACATACCAGAACCCAACCCGTACATAAACAGAGTCCCCGAAATACCCGAACGCAAAATTGTTTGCCAACGTCATTACTAGGCTACAAGTTCCAGCGTTAAATAAGACTAGTTCCATATTTTCTTACCTAAATGTAGCCTCCGTGGTTGTGAAGTATGCTCATTGGACAGTTTATAAATACAAAATAAATCCACGTTCTAGATGTGTGTAATCCTTCTTCATTGCCAACTATAATCCACGTTAATTTCTGTTATTTAACATTACATTTGGCTTTGGAGTTTCCATTGTGTTTACAGAGCATACCGGTAACAACACGCTATGACAACTCGAGTGTTTTACCATTTTTAATTAACAACAATAACGTTACGTTAATCAATATTTGATATAACTGGCGTATATAAATTAGTCGGTCACATGTCCAAGGATTTGTCAGTGATATCACATCACTGACGAATCCTTGGTATCTTTAATCTTAATCTTAATTTTTGTCATATTTACTATTTCTAAGTAGCCTATAACATAATGAATAATAGATGATCATAGTGAGATATTTTAGAAACAAATCTGTACTAAACAGCCGTGTTGGAGACCAGTAAAATAAATGAAATCAGTGTGGTGCTTGAGGTCTCAAGTTGATCTGGCGAACATGTCTGATTTGTTTTTTTTAATGGCTGGTTGTATACTCTATGTGTCTGTTGTATTTATGCTGACGTTGGGGAGAGTTCGAATCCCAGGAGGGAATGAACATTTATTTATATATTATGAATTCCTTAATGCGTTTATTTGCACGCTTTCAATGGGCTGAATAGTGATTGTACCTTACACATGTTGACTCCGACTCCAATGGCTAATAGTTGCATTTATAAAACGTGTAAATCTATTGTTAGAGAGACTGACACAGGAAGTGGTTGTCTTCCTGTTTCTCAACAACAACAAAACCAACGGAGAGCCGTCCACAACGCAATGTGAGTGTTCGTCTGTCTGGCGTTTCTTCATCCAAACAAGAATCAGATCGGTATGTTTTGGCATTGTGATATGACGAAGAAAACGGCATTGACGAGGACAGCTACGTGTTCTTTCACCGGGGACAACATCTGCTGTTACTAGGACAGTCGACGCGGTCTCATGTTGATCTGGTCTTGTTACAAATTGAAACACCTGCAGTGTGTAGTTTGATGTTGTGTGCGTATTTCTGCGTGACAGACAAACCTGCAGTGTGTAGTTTGATGTTGTGTGAGTATTTCTGCGTGACAGACAAACCTGCAGTGTGTAGTTTAGTGTTGTATGTGTAACAGACATACCTGCAGTGTGTAGATCGATGTCCATATCCAAATCAATGTCCAGCAGTTTGTTCCGTTTCTCCAGCAGAGTTTCTAGAGTCTCCATCTCTCTCTGGAAGAGGTTGCACATGAACTCTGCAGCCGCACTGAGGCGCTCCAACACAAACACTCTGACAAGCTTCACACTACAAACATCAGCACCACGCTGCTGTTTGTCCAAAACACACAATATCTCCTCTCCCACCGACGTCATGTGTTCATTTATTTTCAGCCGGACAGACTCCATTTGACACGTTTTACCTCCTTTATGACACGTTTTCATAGAGTTAAAAATAAGCACGTTCTTCACCGCGATCACGTCTTCCGGGTCCCCGACAGCAGTTGTTTGAGGAAGTGGGTGGGGCTCGCTTTGTCAAAGCTTAATGTCGTTTATATCAATGATTATTACACGGCTTGGTTGAATGCTCGATTCTGATTGGTCAGTCATCGGTCATTATTTCTCGATAATGACCGCTGAGCTCAATAACGGACCGCTGTGTAATCATAGACTCAGAACACCTGCTCATATCAACCTCCGCTGCTTTGTTTTATGCTTTATCCAACATGACAGCCATGTAAACAAACAACCAATGTCATTTACAACTAAACGTTGCTCTCAAGAATGTTTTTGAAAACATTTGAAGTGAGAAATAGACGATGCAATGACCGAAAAGTGATTCTATTTGATCCACTGCACTTCCTTGTTTATCGTGGCTACGGGGGAAATACCAAAACGCTCGCCCCAAAACACAGTCGCCCCGGGGCAAATCCGGCGGTATTACAGGCAAATCGGCAGTATATAGAATGGGGGGCGAGTGTGTTTTGGGGCGAGTTTTTTTCTATTTTGTCATTTGTTTTCCGAGGCAAACTCCGCCCAGCCCAATGGGCTACTTATGGAATACTTTCATTGCCGTAAGCAAGGAAATACTTCGTTTTGTTGTTACTTTTGGGTAAATTTATTTATGTATTTATTAAGTAGCCGTGTAATAAGCGGGATAATGCATGGGGAGACAGTCCAATAATGACTGCCTCCCCATGCATTATCCCTTGCATAAAGCATTACATCCATCACATTGTTTGTGGAATCTTAATTGTATGAAACACATACATACACAGACATACACCCATAAAAAACAGTTAGAATAATGAAGAAAAAAAACATCTATAAAAACATCTCAAAGTATCAGGCGGGATTCGATCCTGCCTCCACAATTGAGAAAAAACTTGTAAACCTGGGCTTAATCAGTCACGCTATGAGACACTGGTGGAATATGTGGACGATCTATACTCTGGTGTGTGTCCAGATGTGGCCATGGGGACAGCCACACTGAATCAACTGGTTGCTCATATAAGCATATAATATTGATTAATATACTTTACTTACTTGCTTATGGTAGTCCATCGTGGCCGATGATGACTTCTGCTACAATTTGTGGGTCCTTTGATGACTGTATAATCCAATGCGGGATGCACACTGTCTGCCACAGACAGGGCAAGTGAAAACCTGACCCGATGGGGCAGGTGCAGACTTGGCCAACTTCCTTTTTTGACTTCTTGCCAGGCGGTGTTCCATTCGGTTCTCCTCTGCCAGTTGTACTCCTTGTTGGCAGAGTCCACGCCAGGAAGAGCGGTCCACAGCAGCATCTTCAAGGGAAGCAGGCTTAATTCCACACTTCTTTAGAGAGGTCTTCAGTTGGTCCTTCAACCTCTTTTTCTGTCCCCCTGCAGAACGTTTGCCTAGGTGGAGTTGGCCATATAGTGTCCTCCGAGGCAGGCGACTGGCTGGCATCCTGATGACATGTCCAAGCCATCTTAGCTGGTGGTGCAAGATGGTGGCCTCTATGCTCCTGCAGCTGGTTCTCTGGAGGACTTCAGAGTGTGGCATACGGTCTCTCCAGGTCACTTTTATGATGCGTTGGAGGCATCTGATGTGGAACGCCTCGAGCATCTTCAGATGCCGGGAATAGATGGTCCATGACTCACACCCGTAGGCCTATAGGAGGGTGGAAATGCATATTGCCCTGTAGACTGCTATTTTTGTGTGGAGGTGGAGGTTACTGTTGCTAAAGACCCTTTTCCTCAGCCGTCCGAAGGAGGATGAGGCTTGCTTGGTCCTGTTTTGGATGTCCTTGTCGATGCTGCAGTCCTCTGACAGGATGCTTCCAAGGTACTTAAAGTGTGGAACGATGGTTAGTGGGGAATCTGCAACGGAGAAGACTGGTGGTGTCTGTGGGGGTTCTGACTACCACTGGCAGAGGACTTCTGTCTTGGAGGTGTTTACAGAAAGTCCCATTCTGCTGTAGGCTCTCACAGCGGCCGCCAGAGTGGCCTGCAGTGCCTCTGGTGTGTGTGCCACAAGGGCACAATCATCAGCATACTGGAGCTCCAGTATGCGTATGGTCTGGAGCTTTGTTGTGGCTTGAAACCTCCTGATGTTGAAGAGGTACCCATCCAGTCTGTAGTCCAGGGTCACCCCACTCCCCTCCTCCATTTCCTTGTGTAGAAGTGTTGTTACACACAGGAGAAAGATATTAAAAAGGATAGGTGCGAGAACACATCCCTGTCTCACACCAGTACCTACTCCGAAGGAGGCAGATTCTAGTCCACCTATTGTCACCTTGGCCCTCATCTCATCATGAAACTGCCGGAGGATGTTAACAAACTTCACCGGGCAGCCATAGTGCAGAAGTACTCTCCACAAAAGGTCACGGTGGACGGTGTCGAATGCCTTGGAGAGATCCACAAAGGCCATGAACAGGTCTTGTTTTTGTTCACGGCATTTTTCCTGCAGCTGCCGCGAGGTGAAGATCCTGTCCACTGTGCTTCTGTTTTTCCGGAATCCACACTGGGACTCTGGCATCAGGTCTTCAGTGATGTTCTTGATAAGCCTGTGGAGCATGATTGTTGAAAGGACTTTGCCTGCGACAGAGAGAAGTGCTATGCCCCGGCTGTTTCCACAGATGGATTTGTCCCCCTTGTCTTTATATATGGTGATAATATTTGCATCCCTCTATTGTTGAGGAATGCTTTCTTCCCGCCATATTAGGGAGATGAAACGGTGGATTGCTCTGGTGCATAGGTAGCCCCCCTGCTTCAGGATATCAGCAGGGATGGAGTCAGGTCCCGGGGATTTGTTGTTCTTCAATGCCCTTATGGCAGCATGAACCTCGGTAAAGGAAGGTGGGAGGTCAAGGCTCTGGATGGTGGGTAGGGTTGGGAGATCCTCTAGAACAGAGAGATCAACGGAGGCTGGCTGGTTTAAGAGAGCCTCAAAATGCTCCCCCCATCTCTGGACAATCAGGGCTTGGTCCTTAATGAGGGAAGATTCATCCGCTGTTCTGAGGGGGCAGACAGTATGGGTTCTTGGGCCATGTGTGGCTTTTATTGCATCATAAAAGTTGTGCATGTCATACCTGTCTGCGTAGGATTGTATCTCCTGTGCCTTGGATACCCACCAGTGGTTTTGAAGTTGCCTCAGAGTACGCTGGACCTCTCTCCTTTGGTCTTGCCATTGGTTTTTCAGGGTTGCAGAAGATGGGTTATTGAGCGAGGATTTGTGGGCTTTATGCATGTTATTGAGGAGAGTGGTGATGTGTATGGAGTTTTCATCAAACCAGTCCTGATGTTTCTTCGTGCTGTAGCCAATAGACTGGGCTGCTGCTTCATAAAGTGAAGCACTTAGGGTGGACCACTTGTCAGTGGTTGTCCCCTCCATGCCCAGGAGAGGCTCAATGTTCTCCAGCTGTTTAGCTAGGGAACAGCGGAGGGTGTTGCATGCCTCTGTTTCCTGCAGCCGGGCACAGTGCAGCCTTCTCTTGGTGGACTTTCGGAGGCGTATGGCTGGGCGGATCCTCAGTTTGAGCATGGCCATGATCAACCGATGGTCCGTCCAGCACTCTGCTCCCCTCATGGCTCGTGTGACGTGAACATCTCTCAGGTCCGTGCGTCCGTGAGTCCAGGAGGTGCCAGTGCTTGGATCGAGGATGCATCCAGGAGGTTTTGTATTTATTTTTCATCTGAAAGATGGTGTTGGTGATGGTGAGGTTGTGTTCAGCACAGAGACTTAGGAGTCTTAGTCCATTGGCATTGGAGTGGCCGACGCCATGTTGTCCAATCACGCCTTTCCAGATGTTGCTGTTCTTCCCCACTCTTGCGTTAAAGTCGCCCAGCAGCAGGATTTTGTCACTTTTGGGGACTTTGTGGAGGGCCTCATCCAGTACCTCATAAAAGCGGTCTTTCACATCCTCGTCTGATGGCAGAGTGGGTGCGTAGGCACTGAAGAGGGTGGCGTGTTGTTTTCCTGCAAGGGGGATGCGGATTGACATGAGCCTTTCGTTTATGCCAGTTGGTGTCTCGGTGAGATTTGGCAGAAGTCAGTTCTTGATGGCCAGGCCTACGCCATGCAGGTGTTGTCCTCCTATGGGGTAACCTTTCCAAAAGAAGGTGTAGCCGGCTCCCTCTTCCTTGAGTGATCCCTCACCCAGGAATCTGGTCTCGCTTAGAGCTGCGACATCAATGTTGTAGCGCTTAAGCTCTGCCGCGATCAGTGCTGTTCTTCGTTCTGGCCTGCTGGTGTTTTGGCTAGAGTCTAAGAGGGTCCGGATGTTCCAAGTTGCCAGTCGTAGGGGTCGTAACCGTATGTTTCCTTTTTGTTTTATTTTTGCTTGTTTTCGACCGCTAGCGGAATATCCTGATAGGCGCGGTAACCTATCCAGGAAAAGTCTGAGTGGACAATGTTTGGGTCACCTTTTCTAGACCTGTCCCCAACAGGGGTGAGCAGTGTGGTCCTTAATAGGGCTGCTCAGACGCACAGGGGTCTGCCGGGAGCAGCTGCCGCTCAGATTTCCAGCTGCTGACGACCATAAATAGCCCTGTGCCGCTACTGTGCAGGGACCTAGCTAGGAGCTTCCAGATTATTCAGTCCTGCCCCCGTTACCAGGTACCCCATCGCCAGTAGACTTGACTATAATGAGTGTGGTGGAACTCACTGGTACCAGTAGCAGATACCTGCGCCTGAATTTATTTAAGTGACGAAGGGGATGCGCATACTCCAGCATCACTTCTTCGCTGTGGGGAGCTGTATCTGATGGCAAGGGGAACCCAGGACGACCGGCAACTCCTCACAGCTGCAGGAGGCTGCCGGAATTCCAGTCTGTCGGAGGACCGCCTATGGTGCGCCTGCCAGCACTTGCTTTTCTCTCAGGGTGTGCTCCCCTAGCCTTTTGTCCTCCCAGACTAACCCACAAGGCAGCGGGGCAGTGGTTGGCTGATGTCAGGGCGTGTCCACACTGTGGGCCTGCACATCACACCTCTGGGGACCACTGCAGGTCCGAGATCCCCTACCACGTTGGCCTGGGGCCGCGAAGCCCCAGTTACCGTGCGTGGCCACGTGGAGGCCTGGCAGGAGTCTTGGTGAAGGAGAGGCTGTGTACTGGCAGGAGAAGACTTACACCAGAGGCTGCTTCTCCGTTCACCACAAGGGCTAGCCAGCGGCAGTATCTGAAAGCGAGAGGTTAGCAAGCAGGTGGGAAGTACGCATGCAACCTTCCCTCTAACTACTGCACTAGACGCATCACAACACCCTGTAGGCTAGGCTCACACACACTTTAATATAAGCAGATTAATATAAGCGCACAGATTAATATAAGCGCTCCGTTCACATGATAGTTTAATAGGTATAGAAACAAGTCAATGATGTTGGTAGTCACACCATGAACCACAAACTCTTGTGTGAAGTCTTACAAGTGCATAATAGCCTATCATCTTAATAATCTTAGTTATGTTTTCATTACACACGCTGCTAACTAGGCGGTGCACTTCAGAGTGTAGAACAGCATCACCTGCTGTAGGTCCCGTCCTACGTTAAGACAGCAGCACCACCAGTTCAAATGGTAGCCTCATTATATTATATAATTAACCTGGACTCTACACACCTCTTCAGTTGCGCATTATGCTATCACCACTCTATTACATGGCCGCAATCACAATCTGATCATCACTTGCTCTTTTGTTTGGAACATCAGCAATGTATGTGTGCACATGAGACAACAGCGATTTATGGACCTATTTGACATAGATAATAGCATAATGCGCAACTGAAGGTGTGTAGAGTTGTGATCACCACCATCAACCATCCGGTGGTGCGATATTTTAAGTCATCAGTCATAAAGAGGAGTTGCGATTTGATTAAAATGACTGCCGTTATATTTTGTGTAACAACTGTGATAGCCTTAATTGTTAATACTTTACTGGTGTTATATGTTCTTTAATAACTGCTGCTATGTATTATGCCTGCCTATGGTTTATTGTTATAAATTACTGGTGTTAAAATTTCTTTGATAACTGCTGCTATGATTGACAGCGTATGGTTAATTGCGGAATTGCTAATGTGAGCACAGTAATGCTCACTTATTATTCTCCCCCTTTTAGCGGCATACCTGGCTTTTCCGTCAACGTTCTGATTGGTCAGGTCTGTCAACGTTCTGATTGGTCAGGCCCGCCAAGGTTCTGATTGGTCAGGTCCGTCAACGTTCTGATTGGTCAGGCCCGTCGAGGTTCTGATTGGTCAGACACGTCAACGCTCTGATTGGTCAGACACGTCAACGCTCTGATTGGTCAGACACGTCAACAAAGTGATTGGTCAAGCTTCACGTGACACGTGGCTATAAACACATTATAAACACATTATAAACACATACCGATGACAAAATGTATCAAAGGCGCCGCTACCTTCACACAGGGTGTGATGTTTTTGAATGTGAGAGCTCATAGACCATATTCACACAGCGGCCATATTGCCATTAAGTCAATGAAATGCCACCCCAGTTGCCACAGCAACAAAATGTTAAATTCCAAAAAGGCCGCCGTGTGAATATGGACTATAGGCCTATAGACTCTATGCACAGCAGCCATATTGGGAATTAATTGGGCCCCTTCCTTACTTCCTTCACAGGTGTTACCAATGATACTAATTAAGGCTCTGTTCCATTTAGTGTGGCACAGTGGTTGTCTTATTTTCAAGGACCCCCATAACTCTGAGAGTGTACAAATACATTTGTACACTCTCAGAGTTACACACCCACCATAAGGGGCCATTTGGGAACCAAAAGGGAGTGTTTCTAGTGAGCCAACATGCACAATATCAGCACCCTGACCAGAATGGAACAGAGCCTTCATTAGTATCATTGGTAACACCAGTGAAGGAAGTAAAAATAGGCCCTATTTCTTTCCAATATGGCTGCTGTGCATAGAGCCTATTGTAGCTGAGGCTGCAGCTTTGTCGCTTGTAACACCTGAATATCTGAATGTATGAACATTGACTGTAAAACACAACAAGAGTCAAATGGGCTGGTAAACCTGGTTTACTCGGCTACTTTTTCCTTTGTTAAGTAATGTTATGAGTAATAGACATCCTTCCTAAAATGTTTTTATATTAAATGTGACAGTTATTGTGTTCAGTTTTTCAATTGGGGTGCATTTCTCCTTTCCGACATGTCGCCTTTCCGACGTTGACGAACCCTATACCTAACCCTAACCCTAACCCTAACCGCACGCGGAAGCCACTAGTCGGAGTGGTGAGATGTCGGAATGGAGAGTGAACACCTTTCAATTGACATTTGTTGTTTTTACGCAATTTATTACAATAGCCAATCGCCTTGGGATGGATGCCATCTTGGATTGTACAATGAATAAATAACTGATGGTAATTTCAATGGTTCAGTCACATTGCCTGAGCCCCAACACCTATAGTTAGACGCCAAAACCAACTTTCTAGGTTATACAGTATAGTAATAGATACAGATGTGCCACTTCAAAACTTCACATGTCCTGCCATCGCCAAGACAGTAAATTTTCAGGGGATTCCCAGGGCAATAAGAGGGACAAAGATGGGCATTTAAAATGCTGAATTATTTTGATGATCACTGCTTTTATGATGCTAATTAATTTGAGCAACTGGTCAAATCACCTTTCGCCTCATAATGAGTCTGACACCTTGTTCAACACACATTCTTTTGTTCTCATGTATATGGATGTCTGTTGAAGGGAAAAACGGGGGGGTGTAGTGACAACTTCTTTTCAGGGGCAAAACAGTGCATTTTAAGGGCAGAAAAGGGAGGAAAAAAATGCATTTTCAGGGCACTATCAGGGAAAGAACAGTAACGTGTGAAGTTTTGAAGTGGCACATCTGTATAGCCATTTTAAGCTCCTGTCAGCCATCCAAATTATATACAGTAGTATTGGTCTACAACTCAGATTATGTATACAAATTTAACCAAAAGTACCCTTAGAGGTCCATTTACACCACTGCAGTAATGTGTAACTAAGTACATTTAGTACTGTCCTTGAGTACAATTTTTAGGTATTTTAACTTTACTGGAGTATATACCAATTTTCAGTACTTTTACTTCTACTCCACTACATCTCAGAGGCATATTGTACTTTTAGTCCACTACAATTATTTTAAAGCTTTAGTTACTAGTTACTTTGTAGATTTTGAAAAAACATACATTACCCACTTCAGCCCAATATACATTTTGGCCATTTGAAAATAGGCGATCGCGACACATTGTGAGCTTGTAGATCTGCTATTTTCAAAAGATTTTTTATAAATTTTACACATTTGAAAACTTGTGAAATGGGACATTCTGCATAATGAGTACTTTGTACTTAAGTATATTTTGATACCAATACTTTTGTACTTTTACTCAAGTAAAGTTTTAGTTCTAACAGAGTATTTCTACATTGCGGTATTGATACTTTTACTTAAGTAAAAAAATGTAGTACTTTTTCCACCACTGGTTAAATGAACTCTGAATTTACAGTTTCAGATTTATTTATATTTTTATCACACTGTGTGTGTGTGTGTGTGTGTGTGTGTGTGTGTGTGTGTGTGTGTGTGTGTGTGTGTGTGTGTGTGTGTGTGTGCGTGCGTGCGTGCGCGCGCGCGTGCGTGCGTGCGTGCGTGCGGGGTCCTTGAAATTATAATAAAGGTTGATAAAATCACTGGAGTGTCGTTACTCGTAACGTGCCACAAGGGGTCACTGTTGCTCAGGGCATATTCCCAACCAGGAAGCGCACGCGGGTAGTGGAAACAAAACAGTATCGCGCGCACAAACCAAGTGATTTCCACACACACACACACACACACACACACACACACACACACACACACACACACGCACACGCGCACACGCTCTCACACACACACACACACACACACACACACACACACACACACACAACAGCAGGTCGCGACGTCCCTCTCTCTGACAACAAGCCGTCAACTCCAGCAGTGAAGAGAAGGATCTGTGTGGACGGAGAGAACACCGCTTTTTACTACGAGGAACCAAGCGACAGTCAGTCACCGTTTTTATGAATGATTATCAGGGCCGGATTTAGCAAAATCATCTGGGAATTGATCTTTTGGGGGGCTGTTTTTCCCTCTGCGGCGACAAGTGTCACTTTGAGGACCGCTTTGTGTGTGTGTTTGGGGGGGACAGGGTCTGTGTGTGTGTGTGGGGGTGTGTGTGTGTGTGTGTGGTGGGGACAGGATCTGTGTGTTGGAGAGTGAAAAAGCAGCTTTAAAAGGTTTTCTTTCAAGTCAGATCTCTCTCCTCTTGTCACCAGTCAGCATGGCTGCTACTACCTGCACCAGGTTCACCGATGAATACCAGCTGTACGAGGAGCTGGGCAAGTAAGTGATCATTTAATGCTGTGGTTTTCAACCTTTTTCATGCCAAGGACCCCTAAATTGATATGCATTTGGCCGCGGACCCCCCATTTGAAAATGTTTTGTGCCAGGGACCCCCAGTAGCAAAGATATCAGTTAACTTTCGCTTTAGAAAAATATGAATATTCAAAGATATGCACACCTTTTTCAAAGTTTTTCAAAAATAGCAGATCTACAAGCTCATAGCACGGCACTCTGAGCTTGTATATCTGCTGTTTTTGAATAGCCAAAAGCTAAGTGGTTAAAAATTATAGTGACGCTATTAACTAATTTTGCTGGGGACCCCCTGGTACTCCCTCAAGGACCACTGGTGGTCCCCGGACCACTGGTTGAAAACCACTGATTTAATGGATGGAAGTCATTGCTAATAGTTGACTAATTCATATTATTAGGGACTGATCGCTGTGCGGTTGTAGTTTTTCATGTTTGCAGCAGCAGCAGCAGCAGTCAGAACAGCAGCATATGTGACATGTCATATTTAAGGGTGAGGATTATATTCAAAACAACCCAAACAAACCGCGGGAACCTTTAAAAAAAAATCATATTTCATAAATAGGGAAAATAGCAGAAAATACCAGCTCACACGGTTTGCCATGCCAAAGCCCTGTGAGCTTGTAGATCTGCAATTTTACACCACTTTTGACAATTTATTTGATTTTGTTAGATTTTCTTTTCTTTAAAATAAAAACATTTTCACCTGTTTCCGTCAGGATGTAGGACTGCACCTTTCAACAGAACATGGCCATTATAGCCTATGAATTATATTATATCTGTATTGAATTAAAAAGCAGGCACGCCCTTTAATTTGACTTAATGTGGAACATTGACACAGAAGGTCAGCAGCAGTGTTAGCCAAGACTGTAGAGGAGGAGCAGGACTATTTGAGTTGTTTTGCAACCCTTTCCACTGGAGCAAACCATGAGGGAGTGTATAGTTGACATTCCACAGTGTGTTGGAAATTGTTCATTAGGAAATGATAAGCTCTTGAGATGTAGATGGTCTAGAGATCAGTGGTTCCCAAACGTTTTATCTCGAGATCCCCCAAAAGAGGAATTAGACGTTTGCCCCGGGACCCAAACTAGTGAAAATAGCAGATCTACAAGCTCACAACGCGTCACTTCGTGCCGCGTTGTGAGCTTGTAGATCTGCTATTTTCACTACTTATTCAACTTGTTTACTTTTTTTTTTAGGCCTAGATAATTATTCGATTGTTTTCATTTTGTTTATGAAATACTTTTGAAGAGTTGGTTTTAATTGATGAAAAGTTTAAACCTTTTTAGATCTTTTGAAGTATATATATTTTTTAATGTAAGAACCACCAACCAAAAAAAACAAAATAATTACACTACTTAAGGTCTGTAGCTTTAACATGAAATCAGGCTTGAACAGCTTTGAAATTCCTTCGAAGATGGCCGAACTACAAGCTCACAACGCGTCACAGTGCAACGCGTTGCGAACTTGTAGATCGGCTGTCCTCGAATAGTCGACATATAAAATGGGCTTAAAGTGGTTAAGCTGGTTTTGATGTTATACTAATTTTGCTGGGGACCCCCTGCGACCTAGTCAAGGACCCCTGGGGGTCCCCAGACCCCACTTTGAGAACCACTGCTGTACCACTCTGAAGTTACTGCCTTCCATTTGCATCTGCAAATATGTTACATTTCAAATATCTGATATATTAACCATATTAACCCTATATCGTCTCTGTCTCACCTCATATGTCCAAAACCGTTACTTTTCAGGATTCAAATTCAAAAGTAGCAAAAATAGCAGATCTACAAGCTCAAAACGCGTCGCTTCGCGCCGCGTTTCCAGCTTGCAGATCTGCTATTTTTGATGCTTTTGTGTGACGCTGTAGTATGATCACGTGGGCATTAATTTACGAAAAAAACAGAACAATTTAGAATATGGAGATAAGAGGTTTCTGCCCGACAGCAACGGTACACTTTGTTGACCGGGGTCCCCCATGGCTCTATACTAGGCCCCCTCCTTTTTTCCATCAACACCAAATCTCTTCACCCAAAATAGCCAATGGCTTGTAGATCTGCTATTTTTGACAGATGTTTGCTTCAGAATAGGTAGGTACACTTGTTTCCCAAATTCTGGGTCGGGACACAATTTTGGGGTTGCGGACCAATTGTTATGGGTTTTGAGTAAATATCCTTTTTTATTTTCCTAATTTTCTTGTCATTATTTCCAAAAAGAAAAATAAATCTAAAAAAAATAAAGGAAAGTGAAAATAGCTGATCTACGAGCTCAAAACGTGTCACATCGTGACACGTTGTGAGCTTGTAGATCAGCTATCTTCTCTAATTTGGGCCCTTACAGGTCTGTAACTCTTGAGAGTGTACAAATTGAATTGGTTCCTTTTTGAATACCCTCAAAGTTATGGGGGTCCTTGGAGAAAAAAAAGGAGTACCACTGATCTAGTATATCGGCCTAACTTCATGGAGAAAGTCATATTTAGGTCCTTAGCAAAGCCAGATGACAACAAGCACAGATCTTTACCAACTGCTGCCGTTTGTCCCACAGGGGTGCCTTCTCAGTGGTGAGGCGCTGCATGAAGATCTCCACCAGCCATGAGTACGCTGCCAAAATCATCAACACCAAGAAACTGTCTGCCAGGGGTGAGTGTCTGCAATGCATGTGTGAACGCTGCTGCTGCTGCCATGATGGGCTTGTTCTGGTTGAATCTCAACCCATTGAAACCGGGAACGCATGTCTGTCATTTTTAGCTTTCTTTGGGCTATTCAAAAATAGCAGATATACAAGCTCATAGCGCGGCACCGAGTGCCGCGTTATGAGCTTGTAGATCTGCTATTTTTGGGAAAAATCGTGGTTTTTTGAATATATATTTTTTTTTAAAGTGAACATTTGTAACTCAAATATTTGCTTCTGGGGATTCTACAAATGTCTTCTAAAACAGTTTTTTGAAAAAAACTTGTGTTGCCATAATATCAGTGGGACCCCCACAAGTTGTAACAGAATTACACAAATGTTCACTCAATGTGTGCAAAAAGATTTGCACACATTTTCAAGATCTTTCAAAAAATAGCAGATACAAGCTCATAGCGCGACACTCACTGCCGCGTTATGAGCTTGTATATCTGATATTTTTGGTAAAGCCTAAGAAATCTTAAAATGACACACAGACACGTTCCCGGTCTTAAAGGGTTAAATGATGCGTAGCCTGCGAGTACACTCGAGAGGTTTATACGCGCGTGCAGCGCTATGTGGGCGATGTACTGTGTGTGACGTGTCGAGCAGCTGACCAAATTGGCGGTCTACTTGAGCTCACCTGATTCATTGTACTCCCTCTTGCTATCAGTGCTGCCACTGATGTTGTATGACATATGCTTTGTTTGTTCCCACCACCACCCAAGCACCACCAGTAAGCTCTGCTTTCCCTAAGGTTTCTGTTTGCCCCTGGTGGGGTTTGTTATAGATGTATATCTGCTATATATCATGCTCTTAAATGGTCGTCTGCTAATGTGCTGAGGAGGGAGTAATGTATTGGCAGAGCCTGAACGCCAAGATCACATTTAAAATTCACCCTTGGATTTACAAGCTATTGGTCTCAATCTATTTGTACATTATCTCACTGAACTTGGTGTCATGCCTGAGCTGTCGTCAGGCTGGGATCAACTTGTTTTCCGTACTCACGGTTTTCTGATCCAGTCTATGGAGAATCAGGGGATACGGATATGGAGTGAGTTCCCAACAAAAACATTTCCCTCAGAAACCAGGGGTGTCATGGTGGTAGGGCCTACTCAAATAAACCAGTGCTTTTGTTGTGAATCTGGAAAGTTTCTTCATGGTATTTCTTGGTGTACTTAGTTCGGGGATGTCCCAATGTCTTAGTCTAACTCGCTACAACTCGATTTGGCATTTATGTTGGAGGAATAATAACATTGCTTTGTCCGAACAGATATGGATATTAGCAGGCGATCTCTGGAGTAGGCAGGGTCTGATAATAACGCTGGTCAATGTGGATTCAAAGCCAGTTGAGCAATGAGGTTACCTGTCATATGACAGAGGGAAGATCACTGCTGTTGAATCAAATCCTGGTCTCTCTCTCTCTCTCTTTCTCTTTCTCTCTCTCAAAAACGAAACAACTGAACTAGTGTTTTCAAGAGTTCCTAAATAAGAGGTTTTCAACTTGACAATCCTGTATTACAGAAATCAGGTTTGGAATGACTGTCATATAGGCCTTTCTAAACTGTTGGTTTAACTCTGAGAGTGGGTTCATTTTTATACTCTGGTGTTAAATGAACAATCAGGATTTTGCTATGTGTGGCTACGGTACACATTTGAGTGTGATAATAAGGCCCGGGGCAGGCGACCTCTGTGCGAGATCTGAAGAGAATTGTGCATGTTCGCTCAAGGCTTCCAGGAAGAACCAAGCATACTCCTTTTGCTTTGTTGCAGCCGTGGGAGATCACACAGTATTGTGGGGAATTCTTTGACCTCAGTGAGCAGGAGGAATAGCTGTCCTTTTTTTTTTTTTTTGCTCAAGTCATCTCCACACCAACTTCCCACGTCATTGTGTACTTTTCTCTTCACTTTGCAATTGTACCCCCCCCCACCCCTACACACACCCCACCCCAGTCATTTGAGTACACACTGCTCCATCCCAGTGGTGTAAAGTAACTAAGTACATTTACTCAAGTACTGTACTTAAGTACACTTTTGAGGAATATACACTTACTGGAGTATTTCCAAAGTTCGATACTATTACAGTACCTCTACTCCACTACATCTCAGAGGCAAATGTTATACTTTTACTCCACTACAATTATTTCAAAACTTTTCAGTTACTCAGTCAACAGTTACTAGTTACTTTGCACATATACATTATTACATTGTAAAACACACATTAACCACTTTAGCCCTGTTTTATACATAGGCTATTTGAAAATAGCCGATCTACAAGCTCACAACACGTCGCATCGCGACGTGTTTTGAGCTTGTAGATCTTCTATTTTCAAACATTTTAGTACTTTTACTTTTGGTACTTTGAGTATATTTTGATGCCAATACCTTTGTACTTTTACTCAAGTAACATTTTGAACACAGGCCTTTTATTTGTAACAGAGTACCTCTACACATTGTGGTATTGATACTGTTACTTAAGTAAAGAATGACAGTACTTTTTCCACCCCTGCTCCAACCACAAAACCTTTAACTTTCACTCTCCTAACCTTTGTACAGTGAGTGGATGTGGCGTTAACCTGAGGGGACCTTTGATGACTCATTTTCCCATATCACCGAAAGCCTTTGATGTTGGCTGACTCCTTCATGACGGGATATACTGTAGCCGTTTTTTTTTTGCTCCCCCAAAAGGCCACACACAGTATCAGAGCTGGCCAAAGGACCCCTTAGCTGAGAAAGAGAGAGATGAAACGGGAACCCCCACCGTATATTGGATGAAACCGTGTTGCAGACTAAACGTTTTCATAGACTTGTTTGACAGCACTATCATCAGTGCTGTGTAAATGCATGTTTTTTTTCAGACATTTAACCACAAGAACCCTCAATACAAAGTAAACGTGCCCTTTGGCTCTGTACTTGGTTTGCTCTTTTTTCCCTCTACACCAAACCTCTGTGCCGAAAACAGCAGATCTAATGTGAGCTTGTAGATCTGCTATTTTCAGCTAATGTTCCCCTCAGATTAGGGATGCTAGGCTTCAAGTGGTTAGTGTAATTTTTTTTTTACACAAATATTTGGTGGCCAACCTGTAGTAACTCAGAGGACCCCCTAGGGGTCCTGGACCCCCTGTTGAAGGCCCCTGCCCTAGCACTTAAGTCTTCCTGTACCCCTTCCTGCCACCTTCTGCCTCGATTGAGGCTAGAGAGTGACCAAGATATGGCCACATATTGCTGACACAACTTGGTCACTCGTTCTCATGTTTTTGTTACTTTTGTTTTTCTTAACCACAATGTTAATTGTTAAGAATATAATTGAGATGGCATGTTGTTATTTAGACAGATACTAGGTTCATTGTTTACCTGGTATCCTATAGTTTCAATGTACTGTGAAGACTGAGCCAAACCAACACTAGACGAGACAATATTTGCGAAGGCCTCACAGGGCGTTTTATTCAAATAATGGCACGTCCACAGGGGGGGGAAACCCCTGGTGCAGTTTGGTGAAGACATTTTAAATCATAAAACGATAAACAAACTTTTCACCCCTCCGGGGCTCTATGTCATTAACTGTCCATGCGTTTCGCCTTCACGCCCTCTGCGTGGGGTTCCAGTTCATGAACATTCAACAGTGTCGGGTCCTATGTTGCCTAGAACAGAAATATTGCAATTAGACTCCCAAGTTATAACACCACATAATGAGGAGGAGAATAAGTGGAGGTTCGCTTACCGCCTGTGCACCTGTCTGGTCAACGTGGAGAGTCAGGCCACACAGAGAAAGAGACGGTGCTTTTGTTCTGCCGGTGCGCTCCCCAGCTGGGCAACGCAGGTGCGCTCAAATCAGGTTGATTCCACAGATGGATTGGCAGGTAGCGCCCCCCTCGATGACGCAGCCCAGCTGGGGGCGGGGCCTGCCTGGTCGCGCACCGCCTCTGCCCCACTGACTCTCCGTGTTGAGGTGCCTACCTGACAGGCGGTTGCCTAGCGACGCTCCACAGTACATTGATTGTTGTTTCGATAGTACGGCATATTGTTTAGGCAGAGTTCATTTTTATGGTTTACCTGGGGTCTTATTTTCTTGAGGCACTACACTGTCTCTCTCTATATATATTCTATGTATGTGTTTACCTTGCTCATTGTAAGTCACTCTGGATAAGAGCGTCTGCTAAATGCCTAAATAGGCTCTATGCACAGCAGCCATATTGGGAATGAATTGGGCCCCTTTCTTACTTCCTTCACAGGTGTTACCAATACTAATTAAGGCTCTGTTCCATTCAGTGTGGCATAGTGGTTGTCTTATTTTCAAGGACCCCCATAACTCTGAGAGTGTACAAATGGAACCAAATGGACCCTTACGGGTCCATTTGGTTACATTTGTACACTCTCAGAGTTACACACCCACCATAAGGGGCCATTTGGGAACCAAAATGGAGTGTTTCTAGTGAGCCAACATGCACAATATCAGCACCCTAACCAGAATGGAACAGAGCCTTCCAGTGGCGTTCCCAGAAATTACATTTAGGGCAGGCGAGATTTTTTTCTCTACCTAGCCCCCCCCCCCCCCCCCCCCCCCACACACAAGTTAACAACAACAATAAAAACAATATGCAAGTATAATCAATGAATCAATCAATTATTCAGCGGTGGTGGCTCAAGCTGCTCTCAGACTCAGAGCCCCTTTTATGCCAGGTGAGTAGGCCTACGGGTGATGGCCCAGACCCCCACACCTGGCACTCCTGGCAACCCATGAAGATAAAGGCAACATTTGCATCACTATAGGCGACGTCGCTCTGCTGAATGGATACGGTAGTGATTGCCTGCCCGCGTGAAGGTCCGACGGCCACTACTCTCTTCGGATTTTTTTCACTGCCAGTTTTTCAGTCTTTTACTTTATTTTCTAGGGGAGGCTAGATTTTAGTTGGGCAGGCGGCCGCCTGCCCTGCCTCTATGGTGGGTACGCCACTGGAGCCTTCACTAGTATCATTGGTAACACCTGTGACGGAAGTAAGAAGAGGCCCAATTTCTTTCCAATATGGCTGCTGTGCATAGAGCCTAAATTGTTTGTAATCAGGGCTGGGTGAGAGTTGTTGGTGCGCTTCGAGCTTGGCGCCCCGGGCTACAGCCCTGTGGGGCCGTGCGTTAATCCAGACCTGTAACTACTGTAGTACATGTGTGGTGTTTGGTGATGGTGGTCTCACCCAAATAAATATGTATTTGGCCACGGACCCCTCATCTGAAAATGTTTTGTGCCAGGTACCCCAGAAGAGAAGACTTATGTAAAAAGAAAAAAACACACTGGTGATTGCTCATAAGTGCAATATCTCCCCCTGGCTATAAGCGGGTATTGCCGCTTGGGTGAGCGGTAGAAAGTATGTCTCTCATTCGGGTTCGAATCCCGGGTAGGACATAAAGGGTACCCTGTGTGTGTGTGTGTGTGTGTGTTTGTGTGTCCTTCCCTATTGTCCCAGGGCCCCGTAGCGCTGTAACAGAACTTCTTTCCACAACAGAGAGGCGGTTTTCGTTCGCTCTTTTCATCTATTCTCTCCATGTTCATTATTATCTCTTTCTGTGGAAGGCAGCCGCCGTGGGGAGGTGGCCTCCCACTGTCAGACTGTGGGTGGGAGAATGACACACACACACACACACACACACACACACACACACACACACACACACACACACACACACACACACACACACACACACACACACACACAATTACACGTTGCAGCCTCCCGGGGAAACCACACGGTAAAATGAACTCCCAGAGTGTACAAACCCCTCTGGGTCCATTTGGTTCCATTCGTACACTCTGGAATATCATTTTTTAACACTTTTTTTAAACTTATTTTGTGCCGGACGGTTTCCCTTCATGCCTCACCCCCAGATCTACAAGCTCACAACACGCCACGATGCGATGCATTGTGAGCTTGTAGATCGGCTATTTTCAAATAGCCTATAATATAGGGCTAAAGTGGTTAATGTATGTTTTGTAATGGAATAATCTATATCGGCAAAGTAACTAAAGTTTTCAAATAATTGTAGTGGAGTAAAAGTACAATATTTGCCTTTGAGATGTAGTGGAGTAGAAGTAAAAGTATTGAAAATTGGAAATACTCCAGTAAAGTAAAAATACCTCAAAATTGTACTTAAGTACAGCACTTGAGTAAATGTACTTAGTTACTTAACACCACTGGGTATCGGTATCGGAACAACTGAACTAAATGCCTAAATTGTAATTTGTAAGCTGGAAGAGAGAGAGAGAGGATACGGAGCGAGAGAGAGAGAGCGAGAGAGAGCTGACGAGCAGACATAAAGGAGGGCAGAGAAGGGCGACGTGATTAGATTGAGAGATACACTCTCCTCCCGTCTGGAGGAAATGTAACGAGAAAATGAAAGTGAGAGGAGAGGAGCGGTCTGGAACGAGATTTCCCCCCCCCCCCCCCCCCCCCGCCCCGCCACGCTCGCTTCTGATTAGCGGACGCACAAGCCGCTAACATACCGAGGAGCAGGAAGGACAGAGTGATGAGAGAGAGAGAGGGAGAGAGAGGGTGAGAGGGAGATAGAGGAGATGTTTATAGAAGGGGGAGGCCGTGATTGATGCCAGATTCCGATTGGCTTGGCTGAATGAATCACTTGGCCGAGCTGGATTCCACCCGCATTACCCCGAGGCAGAGAGAATGAAAGGGAAAGGTGTGTGTGTGTGTGTGTGTGTGTGTGTGTGTGTGTGTGTGTGTGTGTGTGTGTGTGTTTGTTTGTATTACTTTTGGGGCATTTTGTCCTCACAATGTTCCTGGTACTCGCAACAAAAGTAGTTGTTTTATGGTTGAAAATAGATTTTGAGAGATACATTTACAATTAGAAAATGATTCAGCTTGGGTCTAGGTTTAGGATTAGACATTTAAGAGCATTGGTTCTCAAAATGGGGTCCGGGGACCCCCAGGGGTCCCCAGCAAAATTAGTTAATATAGCGTCACAATCAATTGAACCACTTTAACCATTATACTTTGGCTATTACATATACATATATTCAAAGACTTGCACACATTTTCCATTATTTTTCAAAAATAGCACATCTACAAGCTCATAACGCGTCACTTCATGCCACGCTATGAGCTTGTAGATCTGCTATTTTTGAACGGCCAAAGTATACAAATAATGGTTCAAGTCGTTACACAGATGCGTTCCCGGTTTGAATAGAGTAATAAATATCTTTGACGTCCCAGCCAGCCAGCCAGCCAGCCAGGAAAGCAGGCAGAAGGTCACTCTAACAGGCCCGCAGAAGGTCACCTCCGCTGAGGGGAAACCCCACCATCGTTGCAGCCAAGGTTGCTCGCTCGCTGGCAAACGTGACGAGGAATCCTAAACGGGAAGCTCCGTCTCATTATTGGAGACGGTTCAGAGGGTTTTCATGCGCCAATGTACCTTGGCGCTACGCCAAATGCATTTTTTTTTTTGAGCACGTGATTAATTACCCCTCCCGGGCCCGCCCCGCCATAAGTAAAGTAAAGCGGTGGAATAAAACGTTTCTATAAAGAGCGTGGGGACTCTTTGACGCATGGCTCATGCTCGTAAGACGCGGCAAAACTCTGGCACGTGGTGCCACGCGTTGTGAGCTTGTCGATCTACTATTTCCACTATTTTTGGAACATTTTTGAAAATATTTTTTTTCGAAACATCAAAACGATTATGCAAAACGATTGCTATTACCTCAAATAAATAAACTAATATGTAAACCAGGGGTCTTCAACAGGGGGTCTGGGACCCCTAGAGGGTCCTCAGAGTTACTACAGGGTGGGCCGACAAATGTTTCTGTGATGTGATTTTATTTTTTTACATGAACCACTGTACCCTAGCATCTCTTTTCTGAGGAGAACTTTAGCCAAACATAGCAGATCTACAAGCGCACAACGCCTCGCGCTGCGAGGCGTTGTGAGCTTGTAGATCTGCTATTTTTGGCAAAGAGGTTTGGTCTAGAGGGAAAAAAGAGCAGAACGAGTAAAAAAACAAGTTTTAATCTGAAACACAATTGTATACCATATAGTGGGGGTCCCTGCTTCATCTCTCTCTCTTAGCTAGGGGGTCCTTGGCCTGAAAAAAAAAACAGGGAAGTGGGCCAGTCATGTGACATCATGCACTGGAGAGAGAGAGAGAGGACACAGCTGGGACGCACCGGAACGTTAAGATGGTGTGCCTCCTTAGGGGACAACGGAGTCCCTCTGCGTTTGGACTCTGGGTATAAATGCCTGATTGATTAATAATTAATCAGCCTTTTATTTAATTCTCTATAGACGCAGGAGGGTTAAGAGCCTCTTTCTCCAGCGGCGCTGAGAAAAAAAACAACTTGAAAGAGGACATTTAATTACTAAATAAACAAGCGAAGACAGTTCATCCACACAAGTACCAGTGTTGCCATGTCTGCTTATTATAAGCAACATTGGGCTTGTTTTTCTGTCAAGAAAGTTGCTTATAAATGTTGGTGGTTGCGTTTTTTTGGGGCTTGTTTCTTAAGTGTAGTGGCTTGTTTTGGGGTTGCTGTGTAATGTTGTTTAAACCAGTGGTTTAAACAACATTACATTTTCATGTCAATGACCACCACAATGATATGTATTTGTATGCAGACCCCCATCTGAAATATTTGATGGGAATCCCATAACAGATCTGAGTAGTTAAAACGTTTCGAAAATATTCAAATATTTTCACATTTTCTTCAACGCGTTGTGAGCTTGTAGATCGGTTATTTTCAAATAAGCGATGTATATAGGTTTAAAGAGCTCATAGACCTGGTTGCTTGTTTCTCTCGCAAAACCTGGCATGCCCAGGGGGAACAAGGGGGAATGGTACTTGAACAGACCCTGTAAATTATTCCAAGTATGCAGAGCAAAAACTCAAACCAAATGTGCTGTAACGTGCTGTGACTTGTGAGCTTGCAGATCGGGTTTAGTTTTTCAGTTATGCGCGACACCTGCACATAACTAAGGTATAACTCGGGCTTAAAGCAGCACTATGTAACTTTTTTGTTATGAATGTTTTTTTTATTTTGTCCAATCTGTATGGTAGAGTATGTTAATACAATATAACTTATCCAATAGGCTCTAGGCAAAGCAGCCATATTGGAAAGAAATTGGGACTCTTCTTACTTCCTCCACAGGTGTTACCAATGATACTAATGAAGGCTCTGTTCCATTCTGGTCAGGGTGCTGATATCTGCATGTTGGCTCACTAGAAACACTCCATTTTGGTTCCCAAATGGCCCCTTATGGTGGGTGTGTAACTCTGAGAGTGTACAAATGGAACCAAATGGACCCTTACGGGTCCATTTGGTTCCATTTGTACACTCTCAGAGTTATGGGGGTCCTTGAAAATAAGACAACCACTATGCCACACTGAATGGAACAGAGCCTTAATTAGTATTATTGGTAACACCTGTAAAGGAATAAGGCAGGGGCCCAATTCATTCCCAATATGGCTGCTGTGCATAGATCCTATTGGGGCGGTTGTATTGTGTCTCCCTGCTCTTCTATTGAGACATTTAGATTGTGTCAAAGAAAGGTCATGTCTCACCTATAGACACGGGATCTGACACAAGATTAAATTGATCCCATTAGCTCAATGGTGAAAAAAATCAGCACCTGCACATGAAAAAAAAAAGGTTAAAATCCGGGGATAGAAGAGGAAAGTTACAGTGCTGCTTTAAAGGTGTGATGCAATCCCAGTTTCCCAGAGCCTCAGCTATAGCGCAGGAATGACGTTGGCACACTAGACTTATCACAAAGCCAGGTTTGTCATGCCCTCTCTCTTTTCAAGGTTCAAGGTGTCTTTTTTGTCACATGGATGCATGATGTACAATACAGCCGGAGCAACCTCGTGGGCACTGAAGAGAAAGTCCTGTACTTCTAGCTTCCCACTCTTTCCTGCTTGGGGCTTTATTAGCAGATGCAGTTATTTCATGTGGCTTCTTCGAAGGGTTTCACTTACTATTATCAGTGTAGTTGTCACTACTACTTAAATGTTTTTTTTAAATGTATTTATGGAAATCATTTGATTGTTTTATTTTATTTATGAAATACATAAGAAAAATGTTGGAATAGTTTTTTACTTTTAAAAATCTTTTGAAATATATTTCAAGACATTTACTCGCGATCAATAAAAATTGGTCCCAACCCACTGTTAGTGAACAAACACTCTATAGCAATGATTACTATCAGAATATAGTGCTTTAACATTTTAACAAAAAAACGTTTTTGTTTTAACCAAAACATATCACTTACCCTACATTAAGTCTTGGCGAGGCTATACCATAAAAGCTCATGAAAACCATCTTGCATATAATGAACAAAGTAACGACCCCTATTTCTGTGTGACCGAGTTTTCCCGGGACCGTGGAGAAAGTAGGCCAGCGGTTTGAAGACACAGACCTTAGTGACACTTGGAATGTGGTGAGAGGTGGGCTTGTGGAAAAGCCAGCAGTGAGTGGGTGTGTTTTTTTTCCTTTTTTTTTTGGCCACCGGACTATTACATCTCCAGCTTCTGGAAAATAAACCTCCGGCTGGTTTCCAGCAGTGGTGTAAAGTAACTAAGTACATTTACTCAAGTACTCTACTTAAGTACAATTTTGAGGTAATTTTTCTGTACTGGAGTATTTCCAGTTTTCAGTACTTTGACTTCTACTCCACTGCATCTCAGAGGCAAATATTGTACCTTTACTCCACTACAATTATTTGAAAACTTTAGTTACTTTGCAGATATAAATGATTACATTACAAAACATACATTAACCACTTCAGCCCTATTTTATACCTCGGTCATTTGAAAATAGCCGATCTACAAGCTCGATGCGACGCGTTGTGAGCTTGTAGATGGGCTATTTTCAAACATTTTAGTACTTTTACTTTTGGTACTTAAGTACATTTTGATACCAATACTTGTGTACTTTTACTCAAGTAAATTTTGAATTCCGGACTTTTACCTCTAACAGAGCACTTCTACATTGCAGCAGTGACACTTTTACTCAAGTCAAACATTTGAGTACTTTTTCCACCACTTATTTCCACTCCAGCATGAACTCTGAAGGAAACCCCAGCACCATTCCCATGGAAACTAAAAGCAGAGCCAGAGAGGCTGAACATGGTGTGTCATGTGTTGGGTGGGTAAAATGCGTGTGTCAAGCAGTTATGTGTCAGATGCTTGTCTGTCTGTATAGTGACTGTGCGAGTTTAACCCATAAAAACCGGGAACGCATCTGTGTAACCACTTTTAACCACCATTGTCTCATACTTTAGCTATTCAAACATAGCAGATCTACAAGCTCGTAGCACGGCACCGAGTGCTATTTTCTGCTATTTTTGTGAAAATATTTGTGAAGACATTTGAATATATATATTTATAAAGCAAACATTTGTAACTCAAATCTCTCACTGGAACAACATATTTTGAGATAGGGGTCTGTGGACAAATACATATCATTTTGGAGGTCCTTATGAGAAAGATTTGAGAACCACTGATATTATAGCAACATACGTTTTTAAAAAAAATGTTAGGATTTAGAAGACACATGTAGAATACCCGGAAGCAAAGATTTGAGTTAGAAATGTTCGCTTTAAAAAAATATATATATCCAAAGTAGCCAAAGTATAAGATAATGGTTAAAGTGGTTAAAATCTAAAATACAGATGACTTCCCGGTCTTAATGGGTTAAAACGGTGACAGTGTCGTGAATCACACGTCGTCTCGGAGTGGAATTGGCTCCACAGAGCACAATGCCGGCCATTTTACTGGACTTCAGAAAAAAAAGGCAATTTGTTGTGCTGTCACCCTAGCGTCATTTAACGCATTAAGACGGGGAACGCATGTGTGTCATTTTAAGATGTCTTTGGGCTATTCAAAAATAGCAGATCTACAAGCTCGTAGCGCGGCACCGAGTGCCCCGCTACGAGCTTGTAGATCTGCTATTTTTGAAAAATCGTGAACATTTGTGCTAATCTTTGAATATATATATTTTTTAAAGCGAACATTTTTAACTCAAATCTTTGCTTCTGGGGGTCCCTGGAACAACGTATTTTGAGATGGGGGTCCGTGGCCAAATGCATATAATTTTGGGGGTCCTTCACATGAAAAAGGTTTGAGGACCACTGATATTTTAGCAACAAATCTTTTCAAAAAACTGACATTTGTCGATTTGCACACATTTTCACGATTAAAAATAAATAAATATAGCACTCGGTGCCGAGCTTGTAGATCTGCTATTTTTGAATAGCCAAATAAATCTTAAAATGACACACATGCGTTCCCGGTCTTAATGTGTTAAAGGCAATGAGCCTTGTAAGCTTTCTATCTCTCTGTCTCTTTCTCTGTCTTTCTCTCTCTCTCTCTCTCTTTGTGATGCTAAACACTTCTCCAAGTGGTTGATTTGGGTTCCAATGCTTAACAAAAAAAAACTATTATCACTTTTTGGCAGTGACACCGTAGTACTAATGGTGTATAATTTAGGCCTCCACCGTGACTCCAGACATGGAGACCCTAACCCCCGTCCCCTACACACACACACACACACACACACACACACACACACACACACACACACACACACACACACACACACACACACACACACACACACACACACACACACACACACACACACACACACACACACACACACGTTGAACTCAAATCTTTGCTTCTGGGGGTCCCTGTTATGGAGATGGTGTGTATCTTGATTTGCATGCACTGTACACATTCTCTCTCTCTCTCTCTCTCTCTCTCTCTCTCTCTCTCTCTCTCTCTCTCTCTCTCTCTCTCTCTCTCTCTCTCTCTCTCTCTCTCTCTCTCTCTCTCTCTCTCTCTCTCTCTCTCTCTCTCTCTCTCTCTCTCTCTCTCTCTCTCTCTGGCCTCAGAGAAAGAAAAGCAGATGGATAATTTTTTTTGTTGCCTCCTGTCTTTTTTCAAGCCAGTGCTGGCTTGACATGAATGGCTTCGTTGGCAGAAGCCCCCCGATTCATTTCACCTGAGACTAAATGCCCTATAACCCCCTTTTAACTGGCCCTCTGTCAATAATAATCATGTATTCATTAATGTTTTCATTTCGGACCACATCCTTAACCACGACCAGTGTTGCCAGAGTCTGTGAGAGAAAAAAGCAACCAGGTCTAGGAAAACCAGCCCAAAAGAAGCGACTATGGGCCACAAGTGCACTTTAACATATACGTCAGCTATTTGAAAATATCCGATCTACAAGCTCACAACGCGGACGCGTTGTGAGCTTGTAGATCGGCTATTTTCAAATAAAATCTTGCGGGGAAATTATAATAAGCAGATCTGGCAACCCTGACCACGACGCCCCTGGGAGGCGGACGTGTGTGTGTGTCCTTGTATTACTTGTGAGGGCCAAAATGTCCCCACAAGTATAGTTAAATGTGAGAACTAGACATTGTGAGCACCCTTGTTCCTGGTTCCTCACAAGATAGATGATTTATGGTTAAAAAAAACATGTTAAGAGTTAGGTTCACAATTAGGAAACGATTCGGGTCAAGATTAGACATTTAGAGCAGTGGTTCTCAAACCGTTTTCGTGCCAAGGACCCCCAAAACGATATGTATTTGGTCACTTGGTCACGGATAGCCTGGTAAACCCTGCCTCCGGAAATCTCATTTCCATTTGGAATCAAATGGAAATGAGATTTCCGGAGGGAGGGTTTACCAGGCTAGGTCACGGACCCCCTTCTCAAAACATTTTTCCCAGCGACCCCTAGAAACTATTTTTCAAAAATAGCAGATCTACAAGCTCATAGCGCGGCGCTCGGTGCTGCGCTATGAGCTTGTAGATCTGCTATTTTTGAATAGCCCAAAGTAAAAGGTTAAAATGATTGTGATGCTATACCCCCCCCCCCCCCAAGGACCCCTGGGGGTCCCCGGACCCCACTTTGAGAACCAATGATTTAGAGGTTAGGCTTCAGGGTCAGAGTTATCCTTGATTTACACTTAGTTGCACGATGGTGTGTCGTGTACGGGAAAATATTTTTTCAGCTTGAGGCTTACGGTTAAAAAATGGCCAAATCATTTAACCCATTAAGACCCGGAACGCATCTGTGTCACTTTAGATTTCTTTGGCTATTAAAAAAAAAAAAAACAGCCAAAAAAAAAAAAAAAAAAAATCAAGATTGTTTCAAAAATAGCAGATCTACAAGCTCATAGCGCGGCACCAAGTGCCGCGCTATGAGCTTGTAGATCTGCTATTGTAGATCTGCTTGTAGATCTGCTATTTTGAATTACCGGTAAGTTTTTTCAAAAAACTGTTAGGATTTAGATTTTTTTTTTAAGAATCGCCTCAGGTCTTAATGGGTTAAAATGGCATTCATAAACTTCCCAGCCTAAAATGTGGATGTCCTCACAAGTCTAGTAATACAAATGTGAGTGTGTGTGTTTGTGTGTGTGTCTTGTGTGCCTACGCGCTCGCTTTGTTGTCTCCCCTGAGCAACGTTCCTTCACTAACTGATGCACACGGTTGCACAGGCGGGCTAAAAATAGCTGGTTATAGAGCAAGGGAGCGACCCCCCCCACACCACTACCCACACACACACACACACACACACACACACACACACACACACACACACACACACACACACACACACACACACACACACACACACACACACACACACACACACGCACACACACGCACACGCACTGTGAGATTAAGTGGGAAGTGTGTTGTTGAAATGGAATGTGGGAATGGAGCTCGGTATTCTACGGGCGAGCGGAGACGCCGCTTCCACATCTGTCTGCTCAGTGATTATTCTATCAATTTACTTATTCTATTCATAGAACATAACCGGGAAGCGCGTAACTATTCGATTTACCACTTGAGCGTTGTTTTATACTTCGTCACACAGCGTCGTTGTGCGGTGCGAGCTTGTAGATCAGCTATTTTCACCAATTTGGGAATCTTTTCACCTTTTTTAATGACGAGAGAGGGAGAGAGAGTACTGTACTTGGTCCTCCTTTTTTTCCCCCTTGACCCAGAGAGAGGGAGTACTGTAATTGGTCCTCCTTTTTTTCCCCCTTGACCCAGAGAGAGGGAGTACTGTACTTGGTCCTCCTTTTTTTCCCCCTTGACCCTCCCAGAGAGAGGGAGTACTGTACTTGGTCCTCCTTTTTTCCCCTTGACCCAGAGAGAGGGAGTACTGTACTTGGTCCTCCTTTTTTCCCCCTTCGACACCGAGAGAGGGAGTACTGTACTTGGTCCTCCTTTTTTTCCCCCTTGACCCAGAGAGAGGGAGTACTGTACTTGGTCCTCCTTTTTTTCCCCCTTGACCCAGAGAGAGGGAGTACTGTACTTGGTCCTCCTTTTTTCCCCCTTGACCCAGAGAGAGGGTGTACTGTACTTGGTCCTCCTTTTTTCCCCCCTTGACCCAGAGAGAGAGTACTGTACTTGGTCCTCCTTTTTTCCCCCCTTGACCCAGAGAGAGGGAGTACTGTACTTGGTCCTCCTTTTTCCCCCCTTCGACACCGAGAGAGAGAGAGTACTGTACTTGGTCCCCTCCTTTTTCCCCCCTTGACTCAGAGAGAGAGTACTGTACTTGGTCCTCCTTTTTTTCCCCTTGACCCAGAGAGAGCGTACTGTACTTGGTCCTCTCCTTTTTATTTTTCCCTCGACACCAAATCTCTGCTTTGTTCCAGGGACCCCCCCCCCCAGAAGCAAAGATTGGAGTTAAAAATGTTCGCTTCACAAAATATATATATATTCAATGATTTGCACACATTTTCATGATTTTTTTTCAATAAATAGCAGATCTATGAGCTTGTATATCTGCTATTTTTGAATAGCCCAAAGAAAATGATCTAAAAAATGATCTATGCCGAAAATAAGCTGATGCTGCTACATGGAGCCGGTCCATCAAAGCCCAGGCATAGCGAGGTCAGTGTTGCCAGATTCTGTGAGAGAAACAAGCAACCAGGTTCTAGGAAAACCAGCCCAAAAGAAGCAACTATGGGCCACACGAGTACTCTAACATGTATGTCAGCTATTTGAAAATAGCAGATCTACAAGCTCACAACGTGTCGCGATGCGACGCGTTGTGAGCTTGCAGATCGGCTATTTTCAAATAAAATCTTGCGGGGGAATTATGATCAGCAGATCTGGCAACCCTGAGCGAGGTGCTGCTCATCAATACTGTGGTGTTGGATGTATGTAAGAAGAGTGATGGATGTGTGTGGATTACGCCGGCAGCTCCATCTCTCTGAAGCCCAGTGTTATAGTTCTAAAGCCTTAATGGATTAGCTTGTTTCATCACAACACACACACACAGCTTCCATAGAGATTTGTTGCTATCTTTCATTTCCCCTTTCTCTCTCTCTCTCGCTCTCGCTCTCTCTCTCTGTGTCTGTGTCTCTCTGTCTCTCTGTCAGTCTGTCTGGCTGTCTGTCTGTCTCTCTTTCTCTCTCTGCTCATTTTGTCTGACTGTATCATTTCTATTTTTTTTTAAAAATAATGATACTACCTAAACGTCAGTGGTTCTCAACCTTGTCAGGCCGTGACCCCCCCAAAATAATCATATTTGAACTGGTGACCCCCCCCCCCCCCCCCCCCCACCAACAATAATCATATTTGAACTGGGGACCCCCCCAAAATAATCATTATTTGAATTGGGGACCCCCCCCCCCTTGGAATTTTAGGAGTTGAGGCATTACATTTTGTTTGACTCGGTGTGAAAACCACTGGTTTAGACTGCCTTGAACATAATCTGTCCGGCCGAAACCAGCTAACTCCATTTTTCCACGTTTGCATTTTTTGCCATAAATCAGTGCTATTGAACACCCTTTACGTCTGTGTGTTGATTAAGAAAATATTGAACCAATGAAAAGTAATAAAAAGAGCTTCTGACAAAACCAGCTAACTCCATTGGATCCTCAAACTTTCTGCTCCAGCAAAGGGGGGTGGAGTTAGCTGGTTTTGCTGACTCCAGGCTCCACCCCTTTTTGACCTCCAACCTCATTGTGAGCTTGGAGGTCCATTCAGCTGTTCTTATCAACGATGAACAAAAACTCCTAACTCCACTTTTAGTTTTTTTTTCCTTTTTAGTTTTTTTTTCCATTTCCTGAAAAATGAACATTTTGGAGTTAGCTGGTTCCTGCCGGACAGCAGAGATATTTTCATGTCATGATGAGATTCTTTTTTTTCTCTCTTCCCCCTGTATCATCCTGTGTATCCGCTAATAAGGTGTGCAGTGAGTGCGGTCACACATCAACGCCGCCTCGGAAAGCTCCATCGCTTTGATCAACACCCCCCCTCACCCCCTCCCCCCCACCCCCCCTCCTCCCACTCGCTCTCACATCCCGGCGCCCAGCAGAGCGGAGCGATATAAATCGGGAGTCCTTCCCCCGAGCTTCAGTCTAAAATCCTCATTTAGCCAAGTAGGCCATCATCATCAACACCTCAGGGTGGGGTGGTGGTGGTGGTGTGGGGGGGCTTAATTAGGACTCCTTTTGTCTGCCAGACAAGATGGAAAGCGGGTGCCCCCCAGTCAGTGCGGGTGCCCCCATCATCGTCGTCCAGCTTTAACTTCTGCAAAGAGTCCGAGTTTCAGTAGAAGTAGCGCGACAGAAATGCTATGAACTCCTTTCTTCTTGTCACATTGCTCTCCTCATTAAACACTTCATAGATTGTAGAAATATAATTACTTGTTTTCATAACATTAGCGTCAGTGCTAAGTTTGATAAACAGGTACACTGCATAGTTTTAACAGACTACGGGGAGTTTGTTTACGTGGTCCTCCTCCTCGTTCACTGCGCAGCGCGCTCTGCTCATGCTGTGAAAAGGCAGCACTGGAGAGGAGAGGGGGGGAGTTGTTTGTTTTTGACGGACAGTTTGAGGATCCAAAGTTTTCGTCAGAGGCGCTTTTTAATACTTTTCATAGGTTGTTATTATTCTTTTTTTTACACAGATGTAAAGGGTGTTCAAAAGCGTTGATTTATGAAAAAAAAAAGCTGAAAATGGAGTTAGCTGGTTCGTCCTGGACACCGACGATATGTATATATAAACTATGACTGAATATATTGACAATTTCGTCAACAAATAAAAACTAGACTAAAATTTTAAGGCGGGACAAGAGATCCAGTAGAATTAAGACAAGTCATTTTATGTTTGGTTGCGCTCGGGTGTTGTGCTCTGAAAATAGCAGATCTATAAGCTCGTAACGCGTCGCGACGCGTTATAGGCTTGTAGATCTGCTTTTTTCAGCACGCAACCAATTGTAAAATCAGACATAACGACGCCATCAAGGCACCGCCAAAAAGTCATTTTTGTCGCCAAAATCAACTGTAGATTTAGTCAACTAAAATCTTATCATATTTAGTCGACTAAAACTAGACTAAAAGTCAAACATTTCAGATGACAAAAATGACAAAACCAAATGAAATTTTATTCAAAAGGCTACGACTAAAACTAAATCAAAATGGGGTGTCGACATCAACACTGATAGCCTCCGAAAAAACCTAGAACACTGGTCCCTACCTCACCTATACCTTTCCTCTGCCCTTTGCTTGCATGTGTCTGGCAGGCTGTGCTTGGTGCTGCAGTGTTTGGCTCTCAGTGGAGGCTCAGAGCACATCATTATGCCGTTCACCTTTTTGACCTGTGGAGCGCCGCGTTCTTCTAGTTGATCTCTGGAGGAAGAGAGAGACTTCGACCTATATGACCTACCAGAGCTCCGAGTCTACTAGTTTGCCCAAACAGTGGGTCGGGACCCACGTTTGGGTCGCGGACCAGTTTGTATGGGTCGCGAGTAAATGTCCCCTTTTTTGTGTCCGTTTTTTTATTATTTCAAAAGATTTAAAACAAGTTTAAACAAACAAAAAAGATATTCACAACTTTTCATCATTAAATTAATTCAAACATATTTCAAAAGTATTTCATAAAACAACATGTTCAAGACAAAAATATCATGACATTTTCTAACATTTAATGTAAAATTAACGTTATTTTAAAACCGGGAAAGCTATCTGTCTCATATTAGACTTTTGTGTTGGCTATACAAAAACTTTGTGACTGCTATTTTTTAAACATTTTGAAAAATCTTGAAAGGGTGAGAACTACTGATTTTAGAAGGCATTCGTAGAATCTGCCTCAGTTCTTACTGGGATAAAATGTTAGGGCTTTTTTGACCAATTATTTGGGGTCCCCCATGGCGATATCCTCTCGAGAATCGCTGTTTTACGGCGAGGAAACGTCTGTGAACACCCGCCTCGACCAAAAATATCTCCGTGCCAACCTCCGCCTGCCTCCGCGCCGCGCGCTCCTTTTCTTGTGTAAATGAGGCTGTCGTTACGTCGAGGCACACACACACACACACACACACACACACACCGCCCCGGAGGAGTCAAATGTAAACAACCTGCATACTGTAACAGCCTGTGCATCTAATAACCGGTGTGTACACACACACACACACACACACACACACACACACACACACACACACACACACACACACACACACACACACACACACACACACACACACACGTTAGCAATGGTGTAAAGTAACTGAGTACATTTACTCAAATACTGAACTTAAGTACAGTTTTGAGGTATTTTTTTTACTGTACTGGAGCATTTCCAATGCACACACACACACACACACACACACACACACACACACACACACACACACACACACACACACACACACACACACACACACACACACACACACTGTTCGGTCGCGTGGTGAAAGCCGTTGTTTTTTTTTAAACGCTAATAATGAGCTGAGATTTGATGAAATTGAGAAACGGGCTCCGCAGTTGCGTTCAGATCGTAATGGTCAATGGCTGGCTGTGTGCAAATCAGATCAATTGCTCCAGCCAGTGAGGAGAACCGGGCACACAGTTTTGCTGACACACACACACACACACACACACACGCACACGCACACGCACACACGCGCCTTCACAGAGGTTAATCATTCCTGTTTATGTCCATAATGGGACCCCGACAGTATTTCTCGTTTAACTCGCACAATAGCTGGCCCTGAACTGTCGAGATTACATTCAGCCGAAAGTCATCTACCGTGACATGTTGCCTTCGGCACGACCGAAGCACTTTGCAGACCGTTTGTTTTGAAAAGCGCCATACAAATAAATAAGTTGGCTACAGTTCAGGGGGCCAAGGTGCGTAGGCCTAGGCAGCCTTATTGTACAGTATGTGTTGTATTTATTATGGTTTCTGCTGTTCTTTTATTGCAGTTTCAGGCATAACTGACCAGTTGCTTTTCATGAAACTTTTGCTGAATGGTAGTGGGTCATGCAAAAAACAAATTACATATTACATCCTATTTGAAAATATGGAATAGTCTCGCACAGCAGCCATATTGGGAATGAATTGGGCCCTTTCCTTACTTCATTCACAGGTGTTACCAATAATACTAATTAAGGCTCTGTTCCATTTAGTGTGGCACAGTGGTCGTCTTCTTTTCAAGGACCCCCATAACTCTGAGAGTGTACAAATGGAACCAAATGGACCCTCACGGGTCCATTTGGTTCCATTTGTACACTCTCAGAGTTACACGACCCACCATAAGGGGCCATTTGGGAACCAAAATGGAGTGTTCCTAGTGAGCCAACATGCACGATATCAGCACCCTGACCAGAATGGAACAGAGCCTTCATTAGTATCATTGGTAACACCTGTGAAGGAAGTAAGAAGAGGCTGCTGTGCAATATGGCTGCTGTGCATAGAGCCTATTTGACTGACTAAAAAGAGGTTATTTCGCTCACGTGCGCGTGTATGCACGAGCGCGTGCACATGCTATAGCCCTCCACTAGCAAAAAAAAAATCCACAGTACACCCCTGCTTATGTATATTGGGTTTTCAAGCAGCCAAGCTCCTCTATGAACCCGATGCTGAAATACATCAATCTACCTGTTTATAATCCCCAACCTTAAAGGGCCAGGATCGCCCTTTCAACATGGCCTCTATGCTGGTTGTACCGTAGGGCTGTGATTGTTCCCTTAGCAACCGTAATGCTGAGCTGTCCCTCTTGTCTGCGTCTCTGAAACGGCACCCGAGTTGAGCTGAAAACTTGACCCCAGTGATGTCACTGGGGTCAAATCAGCCGAAACATTTTTCCCCACTATATCATGTGGTTGTGAGGGACATTGGAGACCAGCGATGTTCAGTGGTGTAAAGTAACTAAGTACATTACTCAAGTACTGCACTTAAGTTTAAGTTAACATTTTTAGGTGCTTTTACTTTCTTGGACTATTTCCAATTGTCTATGCTTTTACTTCTACTCCACTACATCTCAGAGGCAAATATTGTTCTTTTACTCCACTAGCATTATATTAAAACTTTGGTTACTTGTTACTTTTCAGATATAAATTATTACATTATAAAACATACATTAACCACTTTAGCCTTATTTTATACCTAGGCTATTTGAAAATGGCAGATCTACAGGCTTACAACGAGTCGCATCGTGCCGCGTTGTGAGCTTGTAGATCTGCTATTTTCAAACATTTTAGTACTTTTACTTTTGGTAATTTCAATACATTTTGGTACCAACACTTTTGTACTTTTACTCAAGTCAATTTTGAATTGCGGACTTTTACTTGTAACAGAGTACTTCCACATTGCAGTATTGATACTTTTATTTAAGTAAAACATTTGAGTACTTTTTCCACCACTGCCGATGTTCACTATTTTTATATGGCTTAACCCAACATGTGGCCAAATCAGTAGTTCTCAAACGTTTTCATGCCAAGGACCCCAAATTGGTATAAAGTTCCTGAGTGCCGGTTTAATTGTGTGCGGACGGCTACATGGTCTCATTTAGGCCATTTTAACAAGAGTGTTGGGGACTGTTGAGCCACAGGGGTGGTTTGAGGGGAAGGAAGACGAGATGATGTGCGAAGGGTAGGAATGTAACCCCACGGTAATGATGTTAGAGAGAGAGAGAGAGAGAGAGAGAGAGAGAGGGTGGATAGAGTAAAGGTGGCCATACACTACGAGATAATCGGGCTAAAAAACAACCCTCCCGAGTATCGGGGGGGCGTGTCTACCCCAGCCTAGATCGGGGGCGAATCTCGGGCATAAACATCGTCTAGTGTGAGGGTTGAAAGATCCAATCTGAACCCTCCCGAGTTGCTCACAAGACGATCGCGGCCACTCCGATCACGTTCAAAATAGTTTGATATTTCGAGTGAAAACCCCTCCCCTCGGGTGAACCCCCCCTCCCCCCTTTTTTTGTCATCATCAAAATCATTTAAAAAAATGTTTGATATTTATCTGGATCGCTACTGAACACCTGGCGCGGGTCGGATCGAGAGAAATACGGCCGCTGTTCCAACACCGCAATGACACACACACACACACACACACACACACACACACACACACACACACACACACACACACACACACACACACACACACACAGGCGCGGGTCGGATCGAGAGAAATACGGCTGCTGTTCCAACACCGCAATGACACACACACACACACACACACACACACACACACACACACACACACACACACACACACACACACACAGTTTATGTAGGATGGACAACCATGTGCAGCTGCGGTGGATCCATGTTTTATATTAAAATACATTATTTTGATAATGATTTTATTATTTTCATTTTAAAATATGGACTGACAGTCCTATAGGCTATTATTATATCTATAATGTCCATAGAGAATATATCCCCACCTGAAAGATGCTTATTAAACTTTATAACTTGCCTGGTACCATTCCATGCTTCATCTTGCCGTCTAAAATTATATTCCTTGGCTTGCAAACATCCAAAACGTGTGTAGCCGATGAAACACAACGGCTTTGCATTGATGACACCAGGTATAAGAAAGTCATGAGCGCACTGGCCAATACAAACTAATAGGCGAGTGCGCTCTGGTCTATGGCTCTGGTGCGCAATTTCCGAACGCACTGCTGCTGTCAAATGTGTCCATATTCATCTTTAAATGCCCTGTTTTCAGCACTGTCTGTCACATATCTTTTATACACTTTTATACTGTTTATACTTTTGGATAGTGTCATTTCTCTTGTTAACTAGCAGATTAATGTTTAGCGATCTCAAGCAGTCTGTCTCTCCATAAGTAGCAGCTGCAATCCATCCAGTAACGACCAATTTATACTTCGACGTACAACGGTCAGTGCATGGTGGGAAAAGTACTCAGATATTTTACCAAAGTAAAAGTATCAATACTGCAATATAGAAATACTCCGTTACAAATAAAAGTCCGGAATTCAAAATTTACTTGAGTAAAAGCACAAAAGTATTAGTATCAAAATGTACTTAAAGTACCAAAAGTAAAAGTACTGTTTGAAAATAGCAGATCTACAAGCTCACAATGTGTTGCGATGCCATGCATTGTGAGCTTGTAGATCTGCTATTTCTCAAATAGCCTATGTAGGCCTATAAAATAGGGCTAAAGTGGTTAATGTATGTTTTATAATATATAATTGATAATAGCAAAGTATCTAGTAACTAAAGTTTTCAAATGATTGTAGTGGACTTGTAGTACACATTTTTTACCGTTGGGGTGTAGAAGTAGGCCTAATACAATAGTACTGAAAATTGGCAATACTCCAGTAAAGTAAAAATACCTAAAAATTGTACTTAAGTACAGTACTTGAGTACATGTACTTTGTTACTTTACACCACTGACAACGGTGTTGCGCCCCGAATATATTCAATCTGCGCTGCCTGCAGTGTGAGCTTGTGGATTTGCAAAGCGATCCTGATGAATCATGCTTAACTAGAAAAAGTGCTTCTCGGAGCACAGGTCTCCGCCAGGTCAGGTACGTTATTCTGGCCTCCTGGTGGCGCTATAATAGGCCAATGTGAAAAGGGTGCCATTTATTCTTAGGTCTTTCACGGCAATCAGACACTGCATTCACGATTTGAGGCATTTTGTTCCAAAAATGTGTTTTGCTAAATTAGACCTGCTGGTGGCGCTATAACAGGCCAATGTGAAAAGGGTGGCATTTCTTCCTCGGCCTAGTGGAAATGTGTGTGTGAAATTTCACGGAAATGGCAAGCTGCATGCATAGTTTGAGGCATTTTGTTCAAAACGGACCAATCCTGCAAACTTTGGAAGCCAACCATAGGCAATCAGGATGGAATATGGGAAATCGGACAGATCCATGTTGATCACATGACTATAGAGATACTGTGTACCGATTTGCATGATATTTGGATAAAATCTGTAGGAGTATGTAAAAAAATGTGTTTAGCACAAATCGGCCTCCTGGTGGCGCTATAACAGGCCCATGTGAAAAAATTGGGGCAGAGGTTCTGAATTGGCATCCAGGGAGTGTGTGTGCACAGTTTCGGAGCGAACGGACGAACGGTGCCGGAGATTAGCTGGTAACACACAGACAGGACACACACACACACACACACACACACACGGACGGACGGACGGACGGACGGACGGACGGAAGGAGGGACGGAGGGTAAAACATACTCTCTCGCCATGTAGTCCAGTACCTGGCCTGTAGACCTGTTCGCAATTTGGTGTTGGGGGAATTTCTCACCTGAACTTTGTCAGTGGGTCCCTAGACATGAAAAATCATGGAGGTGCTTGTCCGCCAGAGTGGCACGAATGGCGCAAAATGGCCGCCATCGGCTATGATGAAAATCCAACTTTCTTGATTCTGAATGTATAAACAAATGTAATACCTCCATTTTGACTAATTAGGGTGTGTGGAATTCATATTTGATATTGTTACACTCAATGTAAACAGGAAGTAAACGAGGGTCAAAAAATGGCATTCGGCCACAGACGGCATTAAAACACTTCTTTATTGAAAGATATGGATTATTACATTAAACTACTACCCCGTAGCGAGAGTTAACATTTGGGGCGTGGGAATAAGCACCTTTATTTTCAATTTGTACATGTTTGGAGTGTCTACGGGGGGTGAACCCTACAACTCTCGTAGATTGAAAACGTCATAATCATAAATACGTCTACGAGAGTTGTATTCCACAGCTAATGCGATATATAAGACCACAAGTAGCCTACCGTGAATGAGACGCGTTGTGAGCTTGTAGATCTGCTCTGACGCGGTGCACTGTGTGTGTGTGTGTGTGTGTGTGTGTGTGTGTGTGTGTGTGTGTGTGTGTGTGTGTGTGTGTGTGTGTGTGTGTGTGTGTGTGTGTGCGCGCGCGTGCGCGCTGCGCTGCTCTGCTCAGGAGCGCAGCTGGCTGTCGGAGAAAAACACTGAAATGACATATGAAAATGTACGGATTGTAATGTGTAACTTTATTTAATATCAAAATAATATAGGCTACTGATATAATATCTTATATAATTATAATTATTAATAATTCATAATTATTATTTTTTTAATATAATTTTCTATGTATTATTGCTGTTCGGGCAAGCCCGAGAATCTGGATAGAATCTTGTAGTGTGAGACGTCCCCGATTTTTTTAATCGTGTAGTGTGTGCATGTTAAGATAATCTGATGAGAGAATCTTGAAAGATTATCTTGTAGTGTGTGATGATACCCGATTTAAAAATCGTTCATATTAAGATTATCTCGTAGTGTATTGCCACCTTAAGAGAAGCAGAGACATTGCGAAACATAGAGGGAGAGAGAGAGAGAGAGAGAGATGGGGGTCAAAAGAAGGAAATAGGAAGATAAACAATGGAATGAAAGCAAAGGTGTGGGTGTGTGTGGGGCTGTTGGGGCAGTGGTGTAAAGTAACTAAGTACATTTACTCAAGTACTGTACTTAAGTACAATTTTGAGGTATTTTTTACTTTGGAGTATTTCCAATTTTCAGTACTTTTACTTCTACTCCACTACATCTCAAGCAAACATACTTTTATTCAACTACAATTATTTGAAATCTTGAGTTACTAGTTACTTTGTAGATTCTGATTATTATTACAAAACATACATTATCCTATAGATATTTCGGCCATTTGAAAATAGCCAATCTACAAGCTATTTTCAAAAGATTGTTATACGTTTGAAAACTTGAAATGGGACATTTTGTACATCTTGAATTCCGGACTTTTACTTGTGACAGAGTATTTCCATTTTGCAGAATTGATACTTTTACTCAAAGTTTGAGTACTTTCTCCCACCACTACAGGTGTCACACACAGGTGTTTGCATCCAGGAAATTGAGTTTTCCTGTCGGTGTATAGCGCTGACTAGGGTTGTCCGATATTGGCTTTTTTACCGATAACCGATATACCGATATTGTCCAACTCTTAATTACCGATACCGATATCAACCGATACCGATATATGCGGGGATTATTGTGATTAGGGTAAGCTCAAATTTCATATCACACACACCATATACAGTAAGAACTCCTGTAACTTATTTATAAAGCAAAAAAAAAAACAAAAAAAAAAAAAATTCAAAAACCGATACCGATTTTTTCCCGATATCAATTTTTATGCTAATATCGGCCGATAATATCGGGAGGCCGATAATATCGGGAGGCCGATAATATCGGACATCCCTAGCGCTGACGGTATAGGAACACGCCAAGGCCGTGTCATAGAGGCGTGTACACCTGTCATTGTATAACGCTGACGGCAAGGAACACGCCAAGGCCAACGGGACAGAGGCAGGGTTCACACTCGATACCGTTCACATGTTTGTGAAGCCGCTTGCGTCACCATGTCCTTCAGGTCCTTGGACACAGTAACGGGACATACCTGATGTGTGAGTAATGTTGACATTATCGCATTCCTGTTCCCAGGGGGGAATGTTCCAGAAGTCAGTCAGCGAGGATCACTCATACACCCATTCAATCTGTTTTTTCAAAAAATTGCAGATCTACAAGCTCATAGCGCGGCACTCGGTGACGCGCTATGAGCTAAAATATATATTTTTAAAGTGAACATTTGTAACTCAAATCTTTGCTTTTGGGGGTCCCTGGCCGGTAGAGCGGCTGGATGAACCGTGAGTTTTTATAAGCCCAGGGTGCCAATGACGTCACCAACGTCATTTTGAAAAAAGAATATGTTCAGAACCCAAGATAACATGATTTGAAGATTTGAAGATTTTGCTCCATTCACTTCTTGTTTAACATCTTACTGAAAAAGGCTGTATCTCGCTCCCTATGCACCTTTTGGCTCTGGCACTCAGAGCCAAACTGCCAGAAATAAGTCAGGCACTGAATGAGTTAAAAGGCCCCGGCCATTTTTGCCACACTTAGATTTTCCAACCATGTCGCGTTTTCTGCAAAACACTCGACAAAGTTTGTCCAAAACTCACACAAATCCATACACATTATATTATCTCTGAAGTCTTATCTCTGATTATTCTTGTTCCGTTCCAATTGGATATGACCGCCCTCCAAAGTTTGCGCGACCTGGGTAGGCTACCCGGCCTGGCAGAGACCTGCGCTCAGAGGAACACACTGTTCCAGTTTAACCCATTAAAACTGGGTTAAACCGCCTCATTTTAGGCGCTGGCTATTCAAAAAAAAAAATCACACCCTGTGTGAAGGAAGCGGTGCCTTTGGGGCGGGGCTTAACTCATTTCAGTTGGTCCCTATTGGTGGTGTGAGTCCACTTACCAAATTTGTACTTGGTAGCATGCTGCAAACTGGAATGATGGCTGTTTAAAGCCCAGCCAATGGGCAGACAGAGGGGGCGGGGCTTAAGTAATTACAGTTCGTCCCTATTGCTGGCTTTAGTCCATGTACAAAATTTGTACTCCATAGCATGCTGCGAACTTGAGTTATGGCTGTTTGAAGGCCAGCCAATGGGAAGACAGAGGGGGCGGGGCTTCAGCAATTCATGCTGGTCCCTATTGGTGGTCTAAGTCCACATACCAAATGTGGAGTTGGTGGCATGCTGCAAACTGGAGTTATAGCTGTTTAAAATCCCGTGCTCATCCCGTGCTCATATGGGCGCTGGGGGTCCCTGGACCCCTCTTTGATAACTTCATCAATTCATGCTCGTGCCTATTGGTGGTCTAAGTCCACATACCAAATGTGGACTTGGTGGCATGCTGCAAACTGGAGTTTTAGCTGTTTAAAATCCCGTGCTCATCCCGTGCTTAAACGGGCGGACGGACATAACATACGCTGGGGGTCCCTGGACCCCTCTTTGATAAGCACTGGCACGTGTGGCCAATGAGAGGAGAGATGGCAGAGGCGAGCTCCAAGTCTGTGTGTGTGTGTGTGTGTGTGTGTGTGTGCGCGTGTGTTTGTATGTGTTGCTTCTTTGCCGTGCTCATCCCGTGCTGAAACCGCCGGACGGACGGACATACAAAAGTCAAAAGTCAAGTGTAGAGCGGTTGGCACCGCTAAAAATAGGCTTAGCAGATATACCAGCTTGTACATTTGCTGTTTTTGAACATTTTTGAAAAATCTTGAAAGTGTTTGAAAAATGTTGAATCATTTTGAATTACGAACAAGATTGAAAACTATTGATATAGAAGGCAAGGCTTTTTTTTTGCAAATCTTTGAATATATATATATATTTAAAGTGAACATTTGTAGCTCTAATCTTTGCTTCTGGGGGTCCCTGGAACTAAACATTTGAGATGGGGGTCCGCGGCCAATTCCTACATAATTCCGGGGGTCCATGGCATGAAAAAGTTCGAAAACCACTGATATAGCAACATACGTTTTTTTTCAGAAAACTGTTAGGATCTAGAAGACATTTGTGGACACCTTCCTGAATTGAACGGCTTAAGATGGAATTGATTTGTCTTCATGTCATCTCCCACCCGGTCTAGTACCTCTGCCACAATCCCCTCTTTCTCATCCTGTCGTATTTCACTGGTGTTGATGTGTTTTTGGCTCTCGTCTCTCTGCTGCTTTGTCGCCTGCCAGGATTCATTCGGCGCCGGGCTCGTCCGTGCGGAACCTCTCTGCTCTCCTTTTGTCGTTCGGGTTGCCAAAAAACTGGACCTGAGTGACGACTGCAGATGGCGGCTAGCTGGAATCTTTGCTTTGACAGAACTCGACACATGTATTATTTAGCCCATTGACCCTTTAACTCATTGAGTGCCAGAATTGCCAGAATTATATAGAAATATGTTGTCCCAGTGCCAGAGTTTTTTTCAAAGTAAAAAAAAGAAGAAAAATGGAGTTAGCTGGTTTATATACCCTGTATGCTGTGTTTGGCCTTTCATGCAGGCGCGCAGGAAGTCCTTAATACCTAGGGGGGCTGAGCGTGGGGGGGGGGGACTCCTCGAATTTTTTGGGGGTTTTCTGTGTTTTTCCCCACACAAAAAGGCAGAAAGACAGTGCAAACACCAGGTTGAAGTTCATCCATGACCATAACAGACCGCTATGATCCATGGCTGGCGTTTGTTTTCATTCTTATGAGACCAGAGACCGCATGGCTCATTTGCATATCCTCGTGAATATATTACGCGTATGCAAATTAGCCATGCGGTCTTCCCAAAATATATATATATTATTTAAAAAAAAAAATATATATCTTTTCTTTCCCCTTCCCATCACCAGGGGGGCTGCAGCCCCCATAGCCCCCCCTTCCCGCGCCACTGCCTTCATGTAATGTATGGTTGGACATTGGGCAGCGCCGACTGCAGTGCTTTCTGAAAGAATCTGACTGCTGATAGTGTGTGGTGCAGGGGGCTTGCAATGATGATTAGCACTTTCCCTGTGATGACCGGCTATAATAATAATAGGTTAAAATTGCAAAGCACTAATATAGTCATTTTGATAATGTCTAATAAACCAGTGGTTCTCAAACTTTTTCATGTCAAGGACCCCCAAAATGATATGTATTTGGCCCCGCGGACCCCCATTTCAAAAATATTTTGTTCCAGGGACCCCCTAGAAGCAAATATTTGAGTTACAAATGTTCACTTGAAAAACAATATATATAGTCACGTCACAGACACACTTTCCTTAGGAGGAAAGTGGAGGAATGTTTCCTATGTATCTCAGTTTGGAGCAAACATTTAGTAGCGTGTCATAGCGATAGACTATGTACCATATGGGCTCATTGGGCTGTATGCAGACAAAATACATTTACCGCACCACCTCCATCCCCCACCCCTTTGCATCGGGGGCCGCGGAATTTTGAGTTACGCCACACTCAGTGACTCGTTGAGGTATTTTAGCATTAACCCTTTGAAACCGGGAACGCATCTGTGTAATTCTTTTGATTAAAAAATAGCAGATATACAAGTTCATAGCGCGGCACCGAGTGCCGCGCTATGAACTTGTATATCTGCTATTTTGTGGAGCGTAGCGCGCCACCGAATCTGCATTCGGTGCCGCGCTACGAGCTTGTAGGTCTGCTATTTTTGAATAGCCAAAAGAAAGAAAAAAAATGACCCACAGATGCGTTCCCGGTCTTAATGGGTTAAAGTAAACCTCGCAGCGCTGAAGCGAAACCGAAACGTCGAAAACCCCCCTTTTGTTCTCCAGACTGAGTCAGTCAGGAGGAGGAACATCTATAACGAAGGCTCGCTCTCTCTCTGTGTGTTAAAGCATTGATGTTTCTCAGATGATGGACAAAGCCTTCACTTCCCCGTCAGGTTTGGTGGTGTCAGGGGAGCGACGCGATGCGCGTCACCGCAGATTAAACCACCGAGACCGGGAAAAGCCATTTTAAGATCTCTTTTGGCTATTCAAAAAAACAGCAGATCTACAAGCTCATAGCGCGGCACCGAGTGCCGCGCTATGAGCTTGTAGATCTGCTGTTTTTTGAGTGGTGCCAGCCACTCCTACACTTGACCGTGTGTGTGGGTCCGTCCGTCCGTCCGTTTGAGCACGGCCTCAACAGCTGCAGCTGATTGCAACGCAAGGATGCAAGCAATTACACTAATTCAAAGGCACCACTCTCTTCACACTGGGTGTGATTTATGTATTTTTTTTATCGTGGAAAATTTGTGCAAATCTTTTCTGATCTGTGGGGGTCCCTGGAAAAAAATGTATTTTGAGATGGGGGTCCGTGGCCAAATCATATCATTTTGGGTGGTCCTTGACATGGAAAAGTCGGAGCACCACTGATATAGCAACATACTGTTAGGATTTAGAAAACGTTTTAGATATGTATTTGGCCGCGGACCCCACCATCTCAAAATGTTTTGTTCCAGGGACCCCCCAGAAGCAAAGATTTGAGTTACAAATATTCGCTTAAAAAATAATAATATATATATTCAAAGATTTGCACACATTTTCTAGATTTTTTCAAAAGAATAGCAGATCTACAACAGCTTGTAGATCTGCTATTTTTGAATAGCCCAAAGAAATCTAAAAATGACACACAGATGCGTTCCCGGATTTAATGGGTTAAATACAACGCCTCCACTGGCAGGTGACTCAGTTCTATAAACTGACTCAGAGCCTGCGGGGGTTTGTGAGAGACACTGTGTGTGTGTGTGTGTGTGTGTGTGTGTGTGTGTGTGTGTGTGTGTGTGTGTGTGTGTGTGTGTGTGTGTGTGTGTGTGTGTGTGTGTGTGTGTGTGTGTGTGTGTGTGTGTGTGTGTGTGTGTGTGTGTGTGTGTGCCCACGTTTACACGTGTCTTCATTATGTGCATGTCATCGGCGTTGTACGTCCAAAACTGTTACTTTTGGAGGAAATGGAGGGGAAAAAAATGGAGGGAAAAAAATAACCTGTGTTCCTATGACCACTGAAGTCTGACGTAATTTACACATCCTTGGTTTGTCTACCTGGTTCGCGATTTTCCACCCCCATTCTGAATCCCATAGACGTATTTAATATCGCGTCAAATAAGAGCTGTGTTCCAAAAATAAACAAGTGACCCTGGCGGTTTTACTCTTATGGATATGAAGCATCAACTGACGGTGATAAAACGATAATGTTACTTCCGCCGAATTAGTTACGTTTTCGCCAGAAACAGACTGTATCAAATATAAGTGACTGACGAATAATAAGTGATAAACGATACAGAGCCTCCTCCCTGACAATTATGCCGAGACAGTTTGTTTATTTTTGGACCACAATTCTTGTATGAGACGATTCTATGATGACCCAATGTTATTCTCCATAGAGAAATTACTTAACGAACCTGGGGATGAACGAGTGACGTCAGGACTTCGGTGGTCTATGTAGTTATTATTTAGTCACACGCTCTTGTCAATGTCTTTCGTTGGTTCAAATTTTGGGAAACCAACACAAATAGCACCGCAACACGTGAGCTTGTAGATCTGCTGCCAATTTGATACTTTGACGTGACGCTTTAATGTGACGGAGTAAGGCATTAGGTAATAGTTTTTGTTAAAAAAAACGTTTTTTCTGTTAAAAGGTCAAAGCTCTGTATTGTGATAGTAAGCATTGCTATAGAGTGTTTGTTTCAGTAACAGGAGTCTCTCCAGCTCTTTAAAGGTTTCATGACATTCAGTTTTACAACACATTAAAAGTCTGTCATGGTCCTTCAAACGTGTATAACAAGTTTTAACTGAAAATTCCACTCTAGTGAGCCATTGCAGGTGTTTTTCTCTCACATTTCTAAAGCCTTTTCAACTGCAATGAAAAAAAAAATCTTTACCTGTGGGTGTCGCTGTTGAGGGATTTTGCCTGTCAATCATCACCTCTGCTCCGCCCCCCCAAAGGAAAGGATAGGGGAGGGGAGGGGGCGGGATTAATGGCCTGTGACTTCACTATCCAAGGGCCGGAGCTCAGATTACTTTTCAGCCTAATTATTCAGAAAACCCCAGACCACAGAAAATCCACTGAGTGTTCAAAGTTCAGGTTTTTTGGGTGTAATTGAGGTCATAAAACCCCCCAAAAAACATAAAAAAAATAAATAGTGAAAATGAATGTCATAGAACCTTTTAATAAAGAGAAAATTTCATGTGGGTTGACAAATATCAGCCAATCAGGAAAGAGCACCCAGCTTCTTTTTTTTAATGGTGTTCCAAGTTGCATTTTCTGTCTAATAAAGAGCTGGAGAGACATGGAGACTTCTGTTACTGAACAAACACTCTATAAAAATGAGTACTATCGGAATATAGAGCCTTTAACCAAAGAAAAGCACTTCCCCTACTTTAAGTACAGTATATTTGACAAGCTTCATTGTGCACACATTCCTCATCATTCTCTTTATCAACGTTTTTTCCTTCTGTTCCTGTCTTTCTCCTCTGGGTCTGTTTGAGTGAGTCAACATTAGCTTAGCTTAGCTTAGTGTGTGTGTGTGTGTGTGTGTGTGTGTGTGTGTGTGTGTGTGTGTGTGTGTGTGTGTGTGTGTGTGTGTGTGTGTGTGTGTGTGTGTGTGTGTGTGTGTGTGTGTGTGTGTGTGTGTGTGTGTGTGTGTGTGTGTCTGTTTGCGTTAGATCCTTCACACAGCCTAGCTTCCTAAAAATGTACCTGGTAAGAACGCACACTGGGGACTCTCAGAGGCTCAAAATAGTGAGCGTAAACCAATAGGGGGGAAGAAGAGCTTGTAAATTGGCATATTTGTCAATGCGTGACAACCAAGTGTAAATCGGGCCTTTCATATCAGGGGTCTTCAACAGGGGGTCCTCAGAGTTTCTACTGTGGGTTCGCCAACTGCCCCACTGTTTTTTTACATTAACTCATTCACTGGCGGAATAAATAAATCCTCCACTGCCAGCGATTTTTCGATTTTCTTACCTTTTCAAGTAGTCACCGATTCTACAAATGTCTTCTAAATCCTTAACAGTTTTCTGAAACACTCATGTTGCTATAATATCAGCGGTTCTCAAACTTTTTCACGTCAAGGACCCCCATAATTACATGTATGTGGCCGCGGACCCCCATCTCAAAATATTTAGTTTCAGGGACCCTCCCAGAAGCAAAGATCTGAGTTGCAAATGTTCGCTTAAAAATATATATTAAAATATTTGCACAAATGTTCATGATTTAAAAAAAATAGCAGATCTACAAGCTCATAGCGCGGCACTCGGTGCCGCGCTATGAGCTTGTATATCTGCTATTTTTGAATAGCCAAAGTATAAAATAATGGTTAAAGTGGTTAAAATCTAAAATTGCACAGATGCGTTCCCGGTCTTAACCACTTGAACCCTAGCATCGCTATTCTGAGGAGAACTTTAGCCAAAAATAGCCGATCTACAAGCTCACAACGCCTCGAGGCGTTGTAGGCATTGTAGCTTGTAGATCGGCTATTTTCGGCAAAGCGGTTTGGTGTAGAGGGAAAAAAAGAGCAGACTAAGTACATAGTTTGACGGTTTAAGTGGTTAAATGTCTGAAAATACACATTGACATGAATCCAACACTGATGATAACGCTGTAAAACCAGTCGTTATCTATGAAATCTATGAAAAAGTTTAATCATGCAGCACAATGTTATACAAGATGTAGTGGGTCGGGTCCCTGCTTTCATCTCTCTCTCTCTCAGCTAAGGGGTCCTTGGGCTGAAAGACGTCGAAGGACCCCTGCTTTATAGCTAATGACGGCTTGTTGGTTTGACACCCATTCCCCTCCTACGCCAGAAACACAAAGGAAAAGCCGCTAGAGCAGGTCAAATCGCACATGTTTTTCTCTTTTGTACTATAATAATCATTATTATTAAGGGAGAGATGTGCGGGGGCCGGGGGGCCACGTCCGTTACGCAGAGAGATATTTAGTGTCTCGCTCGGCGAGGAGAAATGAATAGCGGCTTGAGCTTTATGGTCACATCACGGCTTTGGAGGTGTCAAAGAGTGGGTGAAATTCTGTTTTGTTTTTTTTACAAGCTCCGTTTTACAGTTTTTCAAAAGAATAAAGGTCATACGAATAGAGAAAGAAACAAGTTAAACTAATAGTCAGGGGATATTAAAAACATCTTGGAATAAATTCCTTACCAAAAAAAAATCTTCAATCGTTTTTATGATTCTGAATCCATTGCAAGCATTTGTTTTGCACCAAAACCACTCCTTGGGCTAAAAACGGCCCAATCTCAATGGGCTTTTTACACAAAAAGTATACCTGGAAAAGGATGGCTGTGGCCGTTTTTAGCCCAAGGAGTGGTTTTGGTGCAAAACAAATGCTTGCAATGGATTCAGAATCATGAAAACACCCTAGTTTGACCCCTCACATGCTACTTAAAACAGAATTAAATTTTGTTTTTTTTCCCCCACATAAGGTTGTGGTGGGTGGGTACCCCAACTTTCAGGAGCTGTCAAAAATTCTCCTAGGGAAACTGTACTTTCAGTCTTTGTGAGATGTGTTACTAGACACTTTTACAAACACATTGGTGAAGATTTTTTTTGGTAAGGAATTTATTCCAAGATTGGAAATCTTTCTGCTAATATCCCCTGACTATAAGCTCAGAACAAGACAGTAGGTACAGTAAGGTGCGTTGCCTCGTGCAGAAGTAGAGACAACTTTTGCGGCGGATATGAACAGCAGCAGATGTAGAATCACAGTCTCTTGTGCGGCGAGAGACATCACTTGGCGGCAGATATCGGACACGTACGAGGTAACGTACCATGTCAAACATACAATAAGTGCCAATGACAGCAGAAGTGGGAGTGTCATATAGTTGCTCGGGCAGAAACCTCTTATCTCCATATTTGAACTTTTTTGTATTTTTTTGTAAATGAATGACCTACAGTACTTAACACATCGGGTGCCAGCATTTTTTCATAACAACTTACCGTGGGTGCCAGCATTCTCCCCATTGACTGCGCTTTGCTGTTTAACGTTTCCGCGTGCGTTACAAGCAAATCCACGCAAAAAAAAGCATCGATTCATGTTCTGCCATGAGCCTGGCTACTGCCTGGAACCATAACATTCCCCTCGCGGGTTACAACGGGGGGGGATCGCGCATCGCGCATGACCGTTTTTCCCCTCAGGAAACAGATTCGGAGATATAGGCGTTTCAAAGTAGGAAATAGACAGGAAGCGGATGGGGGAAAAAAATGTGTTTCCGGTGAGCGATCTGGCACTTCCTTTGCAGGATTACAATGGGTGCTCCCAGAGCTGCTCTAGCCCCGCCCGCGCGAAGAAAAACGAAAAAAAACAAAAAGACTGAAATCACGGTTCAGACCGTGTTCGGCACCGTAGCTTCGGAACCGCCACTATGTAAACACACGGTTCAGACCGTGTTTGGCACCGTGTTAATTGAACTGGTCGGTGGAGGCATACAACAATGATGTGGCATTTCTAGTTTTTACCAGGTGCTCGAAGAGCGCCTGAGTCTACAAACAGTCAGACTAATCATCATCATTCGACACCTACAGTATTTGACACCTAGTCGCAACCTATTCATCATTGGCTGTCATGGCTGTCCTTCACTCCTTTAAGCCAATGGGGACACTTCCCCATCGGCTCGTCCTTTAAGCCAATGGGGAGACGGCCCGTCCTCCGCAGTAACCGCCCTCCGCTCCCCTCATTGTCTCCGCCAGGCCGTAAGGCATGGCGAGAGAGTATGTTTTACCCTCCGTCCGTGTGTCCGTCCGTGTGTCCGTGTGTCCGTCCGTCCGTCCGTGTGTTACCACCAAATCTCCGGCACCGTTGGCCCGGTCGCTGCGAAACTGTGCACACACACTCCCTGGATGCCAATTCAGAACCTCTGCCTCAAATTTTTCACATGGGCCTGTTATAGCGCCACCAGGAGGCTGATTTGTGCAAAACCCATTTTTTCACATTATTCCTACAGTTTTTAACCAAACGTCATGCAAATCGGTACACAGTATCTCTATAGTCATGTGATCAACCCTGATCTGTCCGATTTCCCATATTCCATCCTTATTGGTTAAGGTTGCCATCCAAAGTTTGCAGGATTGGTCCGTTTTGAACAAACTGCCTCAAACCATGAACGCAGCGTGCGAATTCCGTGAAATTTCACACGCACATTCCCACTAGGCCGAGGAAGAAATGCCACCCTTTTCACATTGGCCTGTTATAGCGCCACCAGCAGGTCTAATTTAGCAAAACACATTTTTGGAACAAAATGCCTCAAATCATGAATGCAGTGTCCGATTGCCGTGAACGACCTAAGAATAAATGGCACCCTTTTCACATTGGCCTATTATAGCGCCACCAGGAGGCCACAATAACATATCTGACCTGGCGGAGACCTGTGCTCCGAGGAGCACTTTATCTAGTTTACACTGCAACAGTTGCAGACAGTGCAAGTTGCACTGCTGCCTCAGGGAACAGAGTTAGCCTAAATGCTAGCGTGCTTCATTAGACCTAGTTTGGCTATTAAGTTATTATTTGGCCATGTTCACACTGACTTCGCTATTGTTGGGAAGACCCGTGTGGTGTCTAAAAATGTTGCCACCACTTATATAAAAAACATTATTAGCGTTTACCGTCGCATATTCAATTTTGCCATGTTTGTCGAGAAACAAGCAATCCGAAAAAACAAGTAATCAGGTCTATGAAAACACACACGCACACGCACACACACACACACACACACACACACACACACACACACACACACACACACACACACACACACACACACACACAGAGCACCTGGTAGAATATGACTTGTCATTTCGTTCTTGTTAAGTTGTGTCGGCTTCATGTTTTCATGAAATGGTATACAGTATAATGGGTATCTAAAAGCAATCATGAAATAGAATGTTATGCCATAACAAGCATGGCCGTGCAAAATGGTACATTTCATGAAGCATTCTCCCAGTCGGTTGCATTACGTGAAAACATAATCTTGCAAATGGAGAAAAATGACTGAAACCAGCTTGGATCAAATCCATGATCGCATATTGTACTCTGTGTGTGTGTGTGTGGGTGTGTGTGTGTATGTGTAGTAGTGTAGTAGTAGTGTAGTAATCCTCATTTGTAATCTGTCTCTAATATCACTCTGTCGCTACATGACAGCCAATAAACGCCTTAACAGACAACGTCACACTGATAGGAATTACCAGTATGCAGGTCGGCAGCAAAAGAACCCCACAGATGCAATGTAAAAGTGGTCACAGTCTCACATGTAAAAATGCATCCCATCAAACTTTCAGATGCTGTTTTTTCTCCCAGTATGGAGGAAGAATGCTTAGGATTTTTACTGTGATCTCTCGCTCTTGAAATATATAATCCTTGGTTTCTGTTGTGTGTAAACAATAATGGCGATTTCAAAGCGGTTGTCCTCAAAACCACACCTCCAGTGGCTGTCATAAGAACGGAGGGAGTGCTCTATACGATCATGGCACCAGAACCTGCTGTTGCTCGCGCAGCTGCAGCCTAATTTATGCTCCGTCCCGGGGAGGTGTCGCGCGCAGAGAACGGCCGAGAATAGCAGACCTCCAAGCTCACAGCGTTCACATCGGCGACGCGGTTGTGTGCTTTCAGTGCTTTATCATCAGTGCTTTGTAACTGAATGTTTCTTTAGTTTGTTTGTTTGTTTGTTTACACATTTCAGTTATGTCAGCAGGGTGGGACAACACCATTCACATGCATGCACAACAGAGCAGGGCTACACACACACACACACACACACACACACACACACACACACACACACACACACACACACACACACACACACACTACGTCCTACCGGGGAAACTCCCCCCTGTCAGGTGATAAGAAGCGGCCTGCTCGCTCCTCATGCGTTGAAGGCAGCATGAGCTCAGTTCGGGGCTCTCCCCAGGCTGGCAGAGGGAGAGTAGCGCCCAGGATGACATGCTTAGACAATTGGCACTGGGTGAAAAAAACGCGTTACAAAAATTGTGGGATAACATTTTTGAACCCCCCCCCCCCACAAACAGTAGAATATGTATCCTGAAAAAGTCAAGTTGTTTGGACATATGAGGTTTTCCTGCTCGACAGAGACGATATAGGATACACTTACATCAAATCAAATAATATTTCCATTTAATCCTCTCTAAACCCTCTAATGGCCTGTATAAGCCTGAACCACTTACAGTAGCTTACATGGGGGGGGGGGGGGGGGTGTGGGTGACTTTATGGAAATCCACAGCAGGACAACTCTGTGCTGTGTTTGCACTGCGGCCGTCCCACGGAAGCCAACAGCTTGACTCACTGAACAAACCACATTCTTCTGACCCCAGTCCTGCTATGCATGGCTGACCAGCGGTGGAAAAAAGTACTTGCATGTTTTACTCAAGTAAAAGTATCGATACTGCAATGTAGAAAAAACACTCCGTTACAAGAAAAAGTCCAGAATTCGAAATTGACTTGAGTGAAAGTGCAAATGTATTGGTGTCAAAATGTACTTAAAGTAGAAAAGTACAAGTACTCATTACGCAGAATGTCTCGTTTCACAACGAGACATCAACACAGACATATTATGTCTAAAATGTACACAACTTTTGAAAATAGCTGATCTACAAGCTCACAACGCGTCGCGATGCGACGCGTTGTGAGCTTGTAGATCGGCTATTTTCAAATAGCCAAAGTCTATATAGGGCTGAAGTGGTTAATGCATGTGTTGCATGTTTTGAAATAATATTTAAAATCTACAAAGTAACTAAAGTTGTCCAATAATTGTAGTGGAGTAAAAGTACTATATTTGCCTCTGAGATGTAGTGGAGTAGAAGTAAAAGTACAGACAATTGGAAATACTCCAGTAAAGTAAAAACACCTCAAAATTGTACTTAATTACAGTACTTGAGTAAAAGTACTCAGTTCCTTTACACCTCTGATGGCGACTCATGTCATGGAATTCACCTCCCTGTGTCTATTTTAGGGGTCGTGAGCTTGTAGATCGCTTATTTCACACGTACAATGAAAGACAGGCACTCAGTTTCTGAGTGTCCAGACTGCAAAACACCTAGGAATGTGGTTTCAAATCTAATTAAACCAAAATCCATTCACATGATTTTTTTATTTTTGGTTTCTTCTTTGCTGTTGCTGTTCAGACTTGATAAAAAAAAAACAGTCTGATTCCAATATGGAGATAAGACCACAAATCAGATTTGGAACTGCTAGTCAGCCAATACAGTAGCCTTATTATTGTGTTTTGAAGGCAGTGGAGTGTTCAAATTGCACCATTGTAGTACACACATTCCTTATTCTGTCATTCTGTCTGTATGTCTGTCTGTCTGTCTGTCTTTTTCTCTCTCTCTGTCTGTCTGTCTGTCTGTTAGGGGTGTGCCGATATATCGTCCCACGATATATCGCGATACGTTTTCGTGACGATATGTATCGTTTTGGGGGAAAAAAATATCGTTTTGAAAAAAAAAAAAAAAAAAAAAACCTTTTTTTTTTTTTTAATATATATTTTTTACAATCATTATAATCAGGCATGCAAACAGCCCCGAGGTGAAAAGGGTGACAGCATGTTGTTGTTTTTTCGGGTCAGGTCACACTATTGCCCTATTTGGATTGAAAACGGCTATTGTAGCTGAAAAGCTACAAGTTTGCATGTCTGAATAATGCAAAAACAGAATTATTTGTTTGCATTTACTTTTTTCCTCCCCCATATATTTTCATAATAAAAAAAGTGCGTATCGATATCATATCGAAGTTGTGAGCCAAGTATCGTATCGTTTGGTGAAATTAGTGTATCGGCACACCCCTACTGTCTGTCTTTCTCTCTCTCTCTCTCTGTCTCTCTCTCTCTCTCTCTCTCTGTGTGAGTGAGTCAACACATTGGGTGTATTTAATGTCATTGGGTGAAAAGCTTAATAATGTCACTCCTCTCTGCACAGTAAATGAAGTATCACTGTGTCTGTTGGCGTTAAGACTCTTCACACTGCCAGCTTCCTAAAACCTAAGTACATTTACTCAAGTACTGTACTTGCGTACAATCTTTAGGTACTTTTACTTTACTGGAGTATTTCCAATTTTCAGTACCGGTACTTTATACTTCTACTCCACTACACCTCACAGAGGCAATATTTTACTTTTTACTCCACTATAATTATTTGAAAACTCTGTTGGTTTCGATTATTATTACAAAACATGTACATTGCAGTATTGATACTTTTACTTAAATAAAACATGCGAGTATTTCTTCCATTTACCGCTCTCTGTACGGTAAATCAAGTGTCACCACGTCTGTTTGCGTTGGGACTCTTCACACAGCCATTAAGACCCAAAAAAAAATGTTTTCACGATTTAAAAAAAATAGCAGATCTACAAGCTCATAGCGCGGCACTCGGTGCCGCGCTATGAGCTTGTAGATCTGCTTTTTTTGAATAGCCAAAGAAATCTAAAGTAACACAGATGCGTTCCAGGTCTTAATTAAATACGTATTTGACCAGGGTCCCCTTGTACAGTGGTTCTCAAACCCTTTTGATGATTTACATTTGCAGCTGGTAGAGCTTGTAGAACTGCTATTTTTCAATAGCCAACATATACATGGATAAAGTGGTTAACATTATTATGATATTATTGTTGTGATAGATAGATATAATGATACCTTTTTATTGACAGCACCGTCAATACAGAACAACAGTATACAGGTGGTATACACATACAGTATACAACAGTCCTGCACTATGCAGAAAAAAACGACAACGCAAGGTTACAGTAAATCAGTGCGAAGCTACATAAAAGTGACTGCGTTCACAGTGCAGTCAGTGCAATAAGGCCTAACAAAATAAAACTTTGGTTTCCGGTTGGCTGTCATTTTAGGGCTGAGTAGGTAGGGAATTTTTATTTTTATTTTTTTTATTTTTTTGTGGGAATGATGGGTAGCAAGGAATTTTATTTTATTTCCTCAGGTAGTTTTTTTTTTCTTTTTTTTTTTTTCTATGGCAATGATCGATATGCTTCTTTTTTAATATATTCTATGTTTTCCTGAGTTACCAATTTCTAAATCATTAAATGGTTCATGTACACTGCACTTACAAAATAGTGTCTGAAAACAACAAACAATAAACAATTGAAAACTTTGAATAGAATGTCCACACACTGGTTGAATACTTTTGAGTTTTAATTCAACTCTAAGTAAAGTACCAAAGTAAAGTGCTGTATCACTCACATACCAAAAATATTAATACAAAACAAACAATTTCAAGTAATAAAGTGTTTTGACGCAGATATTTTAACTACTGGCTATCCCAAATACATTTTTTGTAAGACGTTTTTGATCGACTCGGGCGGATTTTGACTTAATTTTATTTATTTTTTTATTTTCACTCCAAATGCCAATAAAATCATCTGGGTCGCACGTACACTGTATTTAATAAGGTCGGTCGCCAACCGGAAACCAACATATTATTTTGTTAGGCCTAACCATACTGTACCCTAAAAGTGTCATTATAGAGGTCAGAGTCCTTCATGCATCTATTATCCCAAGTTATGTTACGATATACGATGTGATGCTACAGCTACTTTTGCTGTGGACCCCCTGGAACTCCTCCACGTTCCTGGGGGTCCCCGGATCCCACTTTAAGAACCAATGCAGCAACCTAGGGGCAGTGGTTCTCAACCAGTGGTCCGGGGACCACCCGTGGCCCTTGAGGGGGTTCCAGGTGGTCCCGCAGCTAAATGATGGGAGAGTTGGTAACCAAATGAACCCTTATAGATCTTTAACTCTTGAGAGAGTAAAATGAAACCATTACGGGTCCATTTGGTTTCATTTTATGCTCTCAAGAGTTAAATTATTGTTAAACATCTGCATTACTTAATTTACAAGAAGCCTACACAATAAGAGAATGTAGAAGAATTGTTATGTTGATCGTTTGCCTGTTACCATGGTACCAACATCAACACAGCATGGAATTGTGGACAAAATCGTGTCCAACAATAACAAACTATTCTAAGTTTTGCGTCTAAGAGGCTAAATCTCATCAAACAGTGGTGCCCTCTGCCCTCTATACCGTGCTCTATACTACTCTTTGTACAAAATATGCTATTTTCATCCCATCTTCTTCAGCCCAGGCATGATATTTGCGGGGGAAATGTGACTCAGCGTTGCAAAACCGGCTGGAAGCTCTGCCCGAAAAAAACAAAAAAACAAAAACAAAACTGCACCGCACGTTGTCTTTGTTGTTGTTCCTCAGTTATTTTGGCTGCTGGCACGTATTACGCAATGCACCGACCTCTGACCCCCGCTGGAATTCCCACTGCATGGGGCAGGTCAGGACAGGCCGCAGTGCCTGAGGGGGTGGGCTGTGTGTGTGTGTGTGTGTGTGTGTGTGTGCGTGCGCAGTGGTGTGAAGTACATTTACTCAAACACTGTACTTAAGTACATTTTTAAAGTATTTTGACTTTACTGAACTATTTCCAATTTTCTGTACTTTTACTCCACTACATCTCAGAGGCAAACATTATACTTTTACTCCACTACAATTATTGGACTTTTACTTGTAACGGAGTAGTTCTATATTGCAGTATTGATACTTTTACTTAAGTAAAATATTTGAGCTCGTAGTGCGACACTCGGTGCCGCGCTATGAGCTTGTAGATCTGCTATTTTTTGAGTAGCCCAAAATATAATATAACAACGGTTCCCGGTTCCTGGGTTAAAATAAGCAAAGCTTTTAAAATGCACGCGATCCACCCACCTGACCACACTTAACACTTAAGTGCTGCACTGTGAGCTTGCACAACTGCTAATTTTGATTAGAAATGATTTCAATTATTTTTAACCTAAATCTTCTCCATCTCAAAACATATTTTCAGATGAGGGGGTCCACGGTCAGATAGGCATATCAATTTGGGGGTCCTTGACATGGAAAAAATCAGAAACACTGGAATAGGGCATTCGTTCATTTATGGGGGAAAAAAAGAAAATAAATATGGACAAAATATGTTGAACGAGGAATTACATTGACATTTGAAATACGTCGCCCCACAGTGATGGCACGAAAGCCGAGAACTGGACGTATTAAATCATAATTAATGAATTAATTGTTTTCTATTTGATCAGGAAACGGTACATGTGGGCTTTCTGAGACACACATCTCCGCTGGCAGAGGAATTTAACCCATACAATCCAGGAACGCATCTGTGTCATTTTTGATTTTTTTGCTTTAGCCTATAGCCATTATTTTATACTTTGGCTATCCAAAAATAGCAGATATACAAGCTCATATTATTTTGGAAACAAAATGTTTAACTCAAATCTTTGCCTCTGGCGGTCCCTGAAACAAAACCTTTTCATGTCAAGGACCCCCCCAAATTATATATATTTGGCCACGCCCCCCCCCCCCCCCCCCATCTCGAGTTGCACACATTTTCACTTTCAAAAATAGCAGATCTACAAAGTGCCGTGCTAGCTTGTAGATCTGCTATTTTTGAATAGCCCAAAGCATAAAATACGACTAAAATTCTAAAATGACACAAGATAGCCTTCCCGGATTGAGTGGGTTAATCCAATTAATACGATGCCCCCGATTCCTTTCAATCATATGGTCTGAAAGCGTTGATTTCTTCTGGGAGGAATGACACACGTTTTTTTTTTTTTTGGGGTCTGAACGAACAGCCTGTTTGTAAAGGATGTACTCTGTGACCGTTTCTCCGCCGCCGTCGTACAGTACAGGCTGTCCTTCTGCCGTCCTAGAGACATTATGACGCAGATAAACACATCAAACCTGCGATGGGGTTCAAGGTTTTGACTATTAGAAAAGTGTCATATACTCCCTCAGGATTCAAGTGTGTTTGTATGTGTCAACACACTCATTCAGGTACAAGCAATGGTGTAAAAAGTACTCAATTAAAATAATGTGTTTTTCTCTATCAATTAGACACATCATGCACGCGCACCCACACACACACACACACACACACACACACACACACACACACACACACACACACACACACACACACACACACACACACACACACACACACACACACACACACAATATTATTAATTTTTTTACGCATTCCTAAGCCCATAATTTGATAACCGGGTGTATTTCCGGTAAGAGACTCAAACAAGTCTTCTTTGAGTCTCCTACCGGATACATTAGCATCTTTCTGCGGGTAATGAAATGATTGGCTTAGGAATGCGACAAAAGCAAAAACATCTCCATGAATTCAATGCTTCATGGGGTGTGTAACTGATAGAAAATAAGACATTTTTGGGGTGAACTACTCCTTTAAGCACACATATCAATACTGCAATGTAGGAATTCTCTTGTTACAAGTAAAAGTCCTGTGTTCAACATTTACTTGAGTAAAAGTGCAAAAGTATTGGCATCGAAATGTACTTAAAGTGCCAACAGTAAAAGTAGTCATTACGTAGAATCACAATGCGTTGCTTTGCGACACATTGTGAGCTTGTAGATCTGCTATTTTCAAACAGCCAAAGTATAAAATAATGAACTAATAGTAATAATCTAACTCTATGAAGTAAATACTAACTCAAGTTTTCAAATTGTAATGGGGCAGAACCTGGAGCAGGCAATATTTGCGGAGTAAAAGTATTTAAAATTGGAAATACTTGAGTAAAAAGTAACTCAAACTTGTACTTGAGTACAGGACTTGAGTACACATACTTAGTTACTTTACACCTCTGGGTACAAGCAGTGAAAGGTTGGCGTGACTGACATGTTCCACAAGACGTGTGCTAACACAATACAATCTTATCTATAAACGACAGAAACCGCCGTGTGTCCGTCTGTCTGTCCAGGACGGCACTTTGTTACTGTCCATCACTGGGTCTTGGTCTATAGGCTCTATTCACAGCAGCCATATTATGAAGACATTCACAGGTGTCACCAATGATACTAATGAAGGCTCTGTTCCATTCTGGTCAAACAGAGTCAGGGTGCTGATATTGTGCATGTTGGCTCACTGGAAACACTCTGTTACACCAGTGGGTCTACAGTTGGGGTCCAGGGACCCTCATGGGCTTCCAAATGGCCCCTTACAGGTGTGTAACTCTGAGAGTGTACACATGGAACCAAATGGACCCTTACGGGTCCATTTGGTTCCATTTGTTCACTCTCAGAGTTATGGGGGTCGTGGAAACCACTGTGCTACACTAAATGGAACAGAGCCTTCATTAGTATCATTGGTAACACCTGTGAAAGAAGTGATAATGTGGCTGCTGTGCATAGAGCCTATAGTATCTAGTGTCAGCAGAGTCAGTGTATCAAAGGTTAGAAGCTGTCGGCATTTACATAAAAAAAAACAACCTTTGAATCACATCTGTTCCCTTAATCTGTTCTATAATCTGACAGAAAGAGAAAGGTGATGAGGAGAGGCCGAAGGAGAGATCAGGGAGGGAGGGAGGGAGGGCAGTGGTGTTAAAGTAACAAAGTACATTTACTTAAGTATTGTAATTAAGGACCACTTTGAGGAATTCTTCACTTTACTGGAGTATTTTCCATTTTCAATACTTTTACTTCTACTCCACTACATCTCAGAGGCAAATATTGTACTTTTACTCAAATAGCAGATCTACAAGCTCGTCGTGAGCCTGCAAATCGTCTATTAGCGAAATGGCCCTTTAAAGAGGAAGAGAGAGAGACGGAGGGAGAGGATGTGGGTTGCTGGGTGGTAATGCCAGCTTGTCAGTGGGGATGTACCTACAGCCATATGGGCCTGGGGCACACTCACACTCTTTTCCCATTTTTGACCCCCAGGGGTCCTTGAGGGAGTTCCAGGTGGTCCCCAGCTAAACGATGGATAGTTAGGAACCAAATGGATCCTTATGGGTCTCTAACTCTGAGAGTGTACAAATGGAACCAAATGGACCCATTTTTGCACTCTCAGAGTTAAATGAACATTGATTTTACAATATAAATTGGGGTCGCAGAGATAGAAATGCCATTAAATGAGGGAGAGCGCGAGGCGTTGTGAGCTTGTAGATCTGCTATTTTTGGCTAAAGTTCTCCTCAGAAAAGGGATGCTAGGGTTCAAGTGGTTAAGGTAAAAAGAAAAATCATATCACACAAGGATTTGGCGGACCCCCTGTAGTAACTCTGAGGACCCCCTAAGGGTCCCGGACCCCCTGTTGAAGACCCCTGCTATAGTGTGTTTCTCCATCTCTGGCTTGTGTGAAACCCTGTTGGTGAAACAGACATAAATAGTGACTGCAGTCTAAAATAGACAGAATTCTGTTTTTTTTTGGGGCCCAGTGGCCTTCTGTGCTCTACAGCTAATTGCTAACCACGTTTCAGCCTGGCTGGGTATTTTGGGTATGTCATTACAAGCCACTATTTTCAGGAGAAAAAAAAATCGCACGTTTTCACAAATGTATAACATTTTCCCAAATTGTGTTCAAAGATTAACTTTATGTTTGGGCCGGGGTTATGGATACCACCGATATTTATGTAAATATTTGGACATTTTTCAAAGGAAACGGCAAGTTGGCCAAATTGACAAACTACAGCAATCTGTCTAGGAGGTCATTGGTTTTCAAGGGGAAAACCAGGGGTCCTTGGGGGCGGGGTTCCGGGGCATCCCCAGCAAAAGTAGTATAGCGTCGCACTCATTTTACCCACTTTATCCATTTATATGTTGGCTTTTCAAAACAAGCTCACAGCGTGCCCCTTCGTGCTATATTATCTTATTTAGCTGAGGACCCCCTGGAACCCTCTCAAGAACCCCTGGGGGTCCCCGGACCCCACTTTGAGAACCACTGACATAGAAAGTATACAAAAATAAAACATTGACAAGAAAGAGACACCAGTGTAGACACCAGTGTCTCTTTCTTGTCAATATGTAGACACCAGTGTCTCTTTCATGTCAATATGTAGACACCAGTGTCTCTTTCATGTCAATATGTAGACACCAGTGTCTCTTTCATGTCAATATGTAGACACCAGTGTCTCTTTCTTGTCAATATGTAGACACCAGTGTCTCTTTCTTGTCAATATGTAGACACCAGTGTCTCTTTCTTGTCAATATGTATAGACACACGTGTATTTTGTTGAGATTCTGAATTCTTAAAGGGACTACACCGTGAATTTAAAAAATAATAATAATAATATTTAATATCATATTGTTTATGTCCCTCAAACGTTTTTCAAAAGGTTTGAGCCTAAATCAAGCCTCAGATATACTCATTCCAACTAACTTCTCTCTGGCTTATAAAGCACTTTCACCTGCAATACCACATTGTCCTGTTTGGCACGGGGCGCTATTGAGCCAGTTTGTATGCATGTTATCTCCTGGTTCTGTATGGAAAAAGTAAAACAAAAAAGCAGACCCCAGATATGCTGTGAAAGCCTGAGTGCTCAAACTGGGGTATTTTTGAGGATAGAAGAGAGGTAGGGGAGACCAAAAACACACACAAAAGAAGAAAAAGTTAAAATTCATGGTGTAGTCCTTTTAACTCCCCTGAGTCTTGTGACTTTGATTGGTGCAGGGCTGAGCATTGTAAATAACATAATGTATTTATTTCACTGCAGATAGACATTATTTAATGTCTTTCCTGCCCTGGCATTTGGCCGTTGTGCCCAAAAAAAAAGGGACGACACCAAATGACCATAACCAGGTCCGGACCCTAAAAATAGACCCTAACCAGGCCTGGAACTGCAACATTTTAGGGGCCTTGACCCTAAAATGACGCAATTCCAGGCCTGGTTAGGGTCTATATTTTGAAGAAGCCATGCAGATGTGTTTTGGGGTCAAAGAGCAAGTGCTGTGTTATAAGGCCTGCTAGCCCGCTGGCTTCGTGACACATAACTGTAAGTAACTGCTCTCTCTCTCAGCGAGAGATGTTAACCTTAATCTTTTAAATCCCCCAGACAGTAATACCACTGACTGTGTGTCTGCGTGTGTGCGCACGCTTGTATTACTATACAAGTAGTGTAAAAAAGTAAAAGTACGTCTACTCAAGTGCTGTACTTCTGTACAATTCTAACTTTTTACTTTTACTAAATATTGTACTTTTACTCCACTACAATTATTTGGTACTAGTAGGCCTGATTATTATTATTATTACAAAACATACAGTACATTAACCACTTCATCCCTGTATGCATTTCAGCCATTTGAAAATAGCCGATCTACAAGCTCACAATGGTGTCGCATCGCGACACATTGTGAGCTTGTAGATCGGCTATTTTCAAAAGATTGTATTCATTTGAAAACGTGTGAAATGGGACATTCTGCATAATGACTACCTTCTAATTTTGGTACTTTAAGTACATTTTGATACCAATACATTTTTTTTTAATTCCAGACTTTTGCTTGTGACAGAGTAGTTCTACATGGCGATATTGATACTTTTTAAGTAAAACATGTGAGTACTTTTTTACACCACCGACTATACTTTTGAGGACCCCACGCATATAGTAGAATATGAGAAATAGATGTTGCGAGGACGATTTTCCTGGCTGGTTTTATGGTCGGAAACCTTTGTCTGGTGGGTCGTGAGTGACCCAAGTGGGTCATGTCCTCACTGGGTCACAGGTTAAAAATAACCCACACAGGGGATCTAGCTTATTGGGTCGTTGTCACCCATATAACAATGGTTCTAAAACGTCTTCACATCAAGGACCCCCACATTAAAGTGTTTATTGGCCGTGGACCCCCTATCTGAAAATATTTTGTGCCGGGGTACCCCCATTCAAGATGTGTGATGTTAAAATGTTTTTGTGTGTGTGTGTGTGTGTGTGTGTGTGTGTGCTTGTAGATCTAGGCCTAAGTATAAAATAGGGCTAAAGTGGTTAATGTATGTTTTATAATGTAATAATTTATACCTGAAAAGTAACTAGTAACTAAAGTGTTCAAATAATTGTAGTGGAGTAAAAGTACAATATTTGCTTCTGAGATGTAGTGGAGTAGAAGTAAAAGTATAGACAATTGGAAAGACTCCAGTAAAGTAAAAGTACCTCAAAATTGTACTTAAGTACAGTACTTGAGTAAATGTACTTAGCTACTTTACACCACTACCCTGGATAAATAAAGGTAGAAAGAAAGAGAAAGATAAAAGGTCGAGAACTGCTGCTGTTGCTGCCTTGATGTGGGTTCAACATCAGATCATGTGTGCTATTTTAGTGTGTGTGTGTGTGTGTGTGTGTGTGTGTGTGTGTGTGTGTGTGTGTGTGTGTGTGTGTGTGTGTGTGTGTGTGTGTGTGGTGTACAAGTGTACTGGAATGTGTCTCCACGCCCAGTGGTTTTGGCTGATTTGGGAGCATTAGCGCTAACGGTACCTGTGTGCAGCGTTGCCAGACTTTGCGAGAGAAACAAGCAAATACGGTCCATGAAAACAAGCCCAAAAGATGCGACTACTATTAAGGCACATGAGCACGTTAAACCCTGTATATACATCGGCTATTTGAAAATAGCATATCTACAAGCTCACAACGCGTCGCGGTGCGACGCGTTGTGAGCTTGTAGCTTGTTGTGAGCTTGTAGAAATAATAGCAAAGTTGTGAGCTTTGCTATTATTTCCCCCCAAAATAATAGCAAAAAGTAAAACTTTTTAAAAACATTTTAAATGGGGTCCCTGGACCGGACCAAAAAACATATTCATTTGGAGGTCCTTGACATGAAAAAACACTGTTTTAATCAACAATAGGAATGAAGCCCAAATAAGCAACTACACTTTAGAAACGAGCCCCAAAAAAACGCAACCCGCAACTGCCAATATAAGCAACTTTACAGGAAAAACAAGCTCAAAGTCACTTATAATAAGCCGACATGGCAACAGCACCTGTGTGGGTTGGGTGGGAGCAGGTCTGGACTAGCAGACAGGGAGACAAACACACACACACACACACACACACACACACACACACACACACACACACACACACAGCATTCCACAGCGTGTGTCATTCTAAGACGGCAGGGGTTGTGAGCTTGCTGTTTGGAAGATTTTTTAAAAATATTAATACGAAGGAGAAAAAAAAAAGAACAAAGAAAAACATTTGCTCCTGACCCATTTCCTGTTTTCTGTTGACTTTTGATGCAGTCAGATTTGTCTATGTTTGCTTTGTTTGCCGTTTTTAAAGCACAGTTGAAAAAAAGTACTCACATGTTTTACTTAAGTAAAAGTATCAATACCACAATATAAAAATACTCAGTGACAAGTGAAAGGCCCGCGTTCAAAATGTTACTTGAGTAAAAGTACACAAGTATTGGCTTCAAACTATACTTAAAAGTATCAAAAGTAAAAGTACTGAAATGTTTGAAAATAGCCGATATACAGTACAAGCTCACAACGCGTTGCGATGCGTTGTGAGCTTGTAGATCGGCTATTTTTCAAATTTTTAAAGCCTATATATAATATAGGACTGAAATGGTTAATGTATGTTTTATAATACAATAATGTATATCTGCAAAGTAACTAGTAACTAAAGTTTTCAAATAATTCTAGTGGAGTAAAAGTACAATATTTTCCTCTGAGATGTAGTGGAGTAGTAAAAAAGTAAAAGTATTGCAAATTGGAAATACTCCACTAAGGTAAAATACCAAAAAATTGTACTTAAGTGCAGCACTTGAGTAAATGTACTTAGTTACTTTACACTACTGAATGGGAGTGGTTTGTTTCTGTACTCTGACATGTTTGCAAAGCTCCCTCCCGTATCGTAACACTTCATGTAAGCCTGCCACTCTGTACTGAAACCGAGGGGGGTCCCCACATGACTTTTTTTGGCGGGTTCCCAGATGACCTACATACCAAGTGCTTATCAGGGTGGGGGGGGGGGGTCCCTAGTTCAAATATGATTATTTTGGGGGGTCACGGCCTGAGAAGGGTTGAGAACCGTTGCCGTACCGCGTCATATATAAGCCTGGTTCGTAGTCGCAGAGTGCTGTTGTTGTGGTACATACGCAAAATGTTCTCTGCTTCACATCCAATAATCTCCATCACCCAGGTGTGTCACCATGTTGAAAATAGACTCAACACATCCGTGGGAAAAAAACAATGAACACGGACCCGGCAGACAGACAGACAGACCTACAGTACAGACTGACCTACAGACAGACCTACAATCTACCTACCGGGATAGAGGGGTCTCAAGCTAACTTTAAGGGCAATTCTCCCCCGAGTTACCATGGAGACAACTGTGTGTACGCCAGCGAGGGGTGATGATGTCATCGCACACACGTTTGTGTTACTATACTATTCTTGTGAGGACTTCAACGCGTCACTCTGAAACACGTTGTGTAAATCGGCACACAGTGTAAATGAGGCATAACTATAATCCTTTAACCTGACCTCTAATGTCTAATCCTAACCTGAAACTTATCCTTCCATAACAAAACATTTTTCCTTTGTCTTCTTCTGAAATCGTACTGTACATTTGGTCCTCCCAAGTATAGTAATACAAGTGTATACACACACACACACACACACACACACACACACACACACACACACACACACACACACACACACACACACACACACACACACACACACACACACACACACACACACACACACACACAAACAGGCGCGGTCTGACCCCTCGTTTCCACTGCATGGGTTGTTTTTCTTCCTCATCTCACACATACTGGAGTAATTTTCTTGGCAAAGACGTGTACGCACACACACACACACACACACACACACACACACACACACACACACACACACACACACACACACACACACACACACACACACACACACACACACACACACACGTCATTCTAGCCTATACTCCATCACTCAACTGTCACCTAAACTGCATGACTTCATCCACAGTACACACACGCACACGCACACGCACGCACGCGCACGCGCGCGCACACACACACACACACACACACACACACACACACACACACACACACACACACACACACACACACACACACACACACACACACACACACACACACACACACACACACACACACACACACACACACACACACACACACAGACTGAGTGCAGCCGTGAATAGATATGTTTAGCACACACCACACTCCCACGTCTGTCTGTCCATCAGACAGACAGAGTGGCAAACAGCTGTAATGACAGGATGGACAGAGAGGCAGACGAGGTGAGAGTTGACTCTCACTGATTGACTGGACTAAAGCTTGATTTATACGTTGTTGACACTGACGGTGTCCAACCTAACAAGGCGTCACGGATGCTTGTCGAATCTGCTATTTCACAGAAATATGAGTTAAGCATGACGGGAAGAAAGACGGACGGATGACGGGGCAAAAGAACATAGACCATAAAGAACACTGGCCAGACAGACAGACAGAGGAGAGCTCTGTATTTATCTAAACCAAATCTTTTCACCAACAATAGGCTCTATGCACAGCAGCCATATTGGACAGAAATTGAGCCCCTTCCTTGCTTCCTTCACAGGTGTTAACAATGACACTAATGAAGGCTCTGTTCCATTTAGTGTAGCACAGTGATTCTCAAATGTTTTAATTTCAAGGACTCCCATAACTCTGAGAGTGTACAGATGGAACCAAATGGACCCGGGAGGGTCCATTTGGTTCCATTTGTACATTCTCAGAGTTACACCCTCTCAAGGAACCATGAGGGTCCCTGGACCACACTTTGAGACCCCACTAGTATTTCTAGTGAGCCATTTCAGCACCCTGACTCTGTTTGACCAGAATGGAACAGAGCCTTCATTAGTATCATTGGTAACACCTGTGAAGGAAGTAAGAGGAGGCCCAATTTCTCTCCAAAATGGCTGCTGTGCATAGAGCCTATTGCAAGCTTGTACATCTGCTATTTATGGGCCAGCAGTCCGGGCACCTAAAGGCTCCAATGTGTAGCCTGACAGTGCGTTGCGGGTTTGAGCCCCGATCCTGAAGCCCTTTGCTGTGTGTCGCTCAACATGTCTCTCTCCCCGTTTCCTGTCTAATTTCACTTCACTATCAATAAAGGCATAACAAGGCCAGATTTTTCTTTTTTATAAAATATCTGCTATTTATGGCTAATGTTTCCCTCCAGCTATGGATACCGAGGACGGTGCAAGCGATAACACCGTGAACCGCAATTATTTCAATTATTTTATGACATTTTCATATTGTCCCATCCCTTAGTCCTGTGGATGAGCGGTAGCAACTTGGTCTGTCATGCGACCTGGGTTCGAATCCTGGGCAGGACATACAAGTGATGGATTACAGCTTTTAACACTCAATCGTGACTACTAATTGAAGCCGAGGCCGAATTGGGCCAAATCGCATGGATGAGCCCTGACAGCACATGGTTGGTACTACAGACTCCAAATTTCGCACACAGATAGCTCAGACCTTTGCCTACGATCTTAGCTAGGCCTCGACCCGACCCGATATGCGGTTTTCCGGAACCAACGCGAAAGGTTCGGAATCTCCATATGCGGAGTCCTGACTACTAATTGAATACGCCTCTTTTATATTCCTCTCTTCTATCCTCCTGTGTTCCGTTCCCCTTCATGCTGTGTGGCTCTGCCTGCTCATTTCATCTCATTTAACATTCCACAACGGTCTCTTGTGTCGCCTGTCTCACACAACGCTGTTCTGTCCAACAGATAAACATATTCACCGTGTCTCGCATTACCCAATCTGTCCCAATATGATGCATCACCTTGTTGCTATTCCTTCTACCATCCCTCTTGTGTGTGTGTGTGTGTGTGTGTGTGTGTGTGTGTGTGTGTGTGTGTGTGTGTGTGTGTGTGTGTGTGTGTGTGTGTGTGTGTGTGTGTGTGTGTGTGTGTGTGTGTGTGTGTGTGTGTGTGTGTGTGTGTGTGTGTGTGTGTGTGGGGTTCATATTTGGCCAGTGTTCGGCCCGTCGGGGAACTGTGTGGGAGTCGGTCTAATTTGCTGTTCAATCACAATGACAACGTCCTGCGATGCTGTGTGAATATCCATGAAGCTGTGATGTCTCCACCCACCCATGATGTAAGGGGAGTTGTAACAACCATACGCCTGCAAGCAAATTAATCCTTTCCCGTTTCTTTTTTTCTCCCTCCTGTTGCAATGTGACGGGTTGTGAGCTTGTAGATCAGCTATATACAAATAAAATCACTGATGATGTAACAAAATAATCATATAATAATTGATCATTATTATGGGCATGCCAAAAAAAAAGCTAAACTTTTCAAAAAATGTCAAAAACTGTGAAAACAGCAGATCTACAAGCTCCCAACATGTCGTAACGTGCGATGAAGTGGTTAATCGATTGATTTATACTGTTTGTGAAAAGTTACAATAGTATAAAATAAGTGTTTTATTTTATAGTATTGTAACTTTTCATCTAGAAAGTAATCGACGGAATGTCGATAGTTGCAGCCCATATATATCCTTGATCTAGTTCATGCTGTCCATCAGCCTTCATCAACTTAAAGGAGAATTTTGGACTAAGTTTTTCTTATCTTTTCTATGATGTTATGATATCTTAGGATGAATGGTACAGTAGAAACATTTCATAACTCCATCCTGGGTTCACCACAGCTTAAAACGTGCGCGGATAGGCCTTGCGTTAGCTCACATATTTTAATAGCTTTTTTTTCCTTTTTTTTTTGTGAGATCTGACGTTCATAGTGACAGAACACTATGCAACCAAAAAAAAAAACTAAGTCTCGCTAGACGAGATTGAGATCTCGAGATTTCAATCTCGTCTAGCGAGACTAAGGTTTTTTTTTTTTTTTTTTTTTTTTAACCATTATGAATAATTCCGTAACATTGCAAACCCGTCCACACATGCATTCATCAAAAACCTATCGAGGTCGATGGCCCTGCGCAGGTCATTGTCCACGCCATGTGGACAGTGTTTCCCTGTCCGCTTATTATAAGAAAATGTGGGCTTTTTAAAAAAAATATTAAAGTCGCTTGTAAATATTCGTGGTTGCGTTTTTTTGGGCTTGTTTCTAAAGTGTAGTTGCTTGTTTGGTCTTGTTTCCTAAATGTTGTTTAAACCAGTGGTTCTCAAACATTTTTATGTCAAGGACCCCAAATTAATATGCATTTTGACCCACATCTGAAAAGATTTTGCACCAGGGACTGAAATATTACAAATAGATTTGTTGAACGTTGTGAGCTTGTAGATCGACTATTTTCAAATAGGTGTGTGTGATATGGCCCTATAGTCGCTTATTTTGGGCTTGTTTTCATAGACCCTGTTTGCTTGTTTCTCTCGCAAAATCTGGCAACGCTGCCGTGTGGAGCGAACGCTCGATGCAGCACCATTGCCATGACTGCAGCCTGGCTCTGGCTGGGTGGAATGGTCAATCAATGCGGGGATGTCCCATATGGGAGACCTGCCCTGACCCGGAGGAAGCCATTGCGCTTTAAGCCCACTGTTTCTCAACGTCAGGTCCGGGGCCCCACCAGCGGACCAAATCAAGCCTTATGGGTCTGTCACTCTGAGAGTGTACTAGTGGAACCAAATGGACCTTTACAGGTCTGTAACTCTTAGAGTGTACACATGTAACCAAATGGACCCTTGCATGTCTGTAACTCTGAGAGTGTACAAAGGCAAGCAAATGGACCCTTACGGGTCCATTTGCTTGCATTTCTACACTCTCAGAGTTAACTTAACACTGAGGATGTACCGTGTAGATTGGGCTCCCAGAGATACAAATGTGTACCAAACTCTAGGTCCTTCAAATAAGGTTAACAATGATTTATCTAGTCCACCACGAAATGTCACCAACCTTGGCCGCTAATGGGGTGATTCACCAGTCTTCCAGCCACGTCAATTATAGCTTCCTTTGACTCCGCGACCCCAAAGACGACCTTTTCGACAGCGGCAACTTGAGCACTTGTCTTTGTTATCTCCGCCAGGCCGATCGTTCGTTTGTTAGTGAGGCGGAGGTTAGGTTTTCGTCCCTGTGTACGTGTGTCGCTGGAACGATCGGCGTCAAAACTTTGCATGCACACTCCCAGTAGGCCAAGGAAGAACCTGCACTCCACATCTTTCACATCAGCCACAGTGTGGCGCTATAACAGGCCACTGTAGGTTTTTTGGCCTATAATTTTGATTGGCTAAGATTGGCATCTAAAGTTTACAGGAGTGGGCCGTTTCGAACAAAATGCCTCAAATCGTGAACGCAGCGTCCGATTGCTGTGAAACTTTGCACGCACATTCCCACTACAGTACGTTGAGGAACAAATGCCACCCTTCTCACAGTGCCCTATTATAGCGCCACCAGGAGGCCATTTTTTATGAAACACATGTTTTTATATTGCTCCTGCAGATTTTGTCCAAACATCACACACATCGGGTACACACTATCTCATGTCATGTGATCAAGACGGATCCGTCCGATTTGTTTCCTATTCCATCCTGATTGCCGAATTACGAACATTGCTGGCCCACAATAACCTACCTGACCTGGCGGAGACCTGTGCTCCGAGGAGCACTTTTTCTAGTCTAGTTTTCTTTTCTTTTTTTCCCCGCCCGTTGGTGACAGTTTGAGGTGTTCACCTGGGGGGTCAGTTATCCAAAGTAATGGGGAGTGTGATAGAGAGGTGAAGAAGAGAGTGCAAGCAGGGTGGAATGGATGGAGAAAAGTGTCGGGAGTGATTTGCGACAGAAGGTCACAAGCTAAAGTGAGAGGGAAGATGTATAAGACGGCCATGCTGTGCGGCTTGGGAACGGTGGCACTGACGAGAAGTCAGTTCGTGTAACTGGCAGTGGTGTAAAGTAACTGAGTACATTTTCGCAAGTACTGTACTTAAGTACAATTTTGAGGTACTTTTACTCTACTGGAGTATGTCCAATTGTCTATACTTCTACTTCTACTCCACTACATCTCAGAGGCAAATATTGTACTTTTACTCCACTACAATTATTTGAAAACTTTAGCTACTAATTACTTTGCAGATATAAATTCTTACGTACTGTACATACATTAACCACTTTAGACCTATTTTATAGACAAATCCACGGAACGGCATTCATAACTGCGGTGTCAGCTATGGCAGCGCAGTGCCAGCACTCTTGAGGATTCGTCTATACCTAAGCTATTTGAAAACAGCCGATCTACAAGCTAACGGCGCGTTGTGAGCTTGTAGATTGCTATTTTCAAACATTATAGTACTTTGACTTTTGATACTTTAAGTACATTTTGATACCAATACTTTTGCACTTTTACGCAAGTCAACTTTTACTTGTAACAGAGTTATTATACATTGCAGTATTGATACTTTTACTCAAGTAAAACCTTTTGAGTACCACCACTGGCTACAATTCGTATTAGGAGGGTCAAGGAGGGACAAAGACAGCCCAGATTGTCGGGATAAAGCGAGGCGATGTTGAGACGGTTTCATCATCACCTTTATTTATACTCAGGAGTACAGTTGCGAGGCAAGCCCTCATCTCCAATGTGGCCGAGGTTTGGACAGGTGCATATGAGGGATGAGAGGTACCCTGGAAGAAGGATGCTGAAGAAAAGTTCATATCACAGTTATTGTGACCAACATAATTGCGATTTACAATATTATTGCGATAATATAAATATGCTTAAAACTCTTAGAATGCCACTTTTGTTAACCACTTGAACCCCAGCTTTCATAGTCTCTGGGGTGGAACTTTTGCCAAAAATAGCAGATCTACAAGCTCACAACGCGTCGCGACGCATTGTGAGCTTGTAGATCGGCAATATTTGGCAAAGAGATTTAGGGAGTGAAAAAAAGATTGTGTTTTACCAATCCTAGAGGGCAATTCTTAAGAGGTACCTGATATGCAGCTCAGCAAAGGTGAATTGATCCCAGTGTATGACAGAGGACAATTTCACGATAAATTAAAATCTCTGCGATAGGATGTTTGTGAGCGTGAGAGATGACATTCAGGTGGGCAGGAGTGACAGAGGAAGATGGAGACAACCTAAGCAGATGATCTGCTGGGGGTGACCCCCTGATGGAAATTTGCTGAAAGAGGAAGAAGCCATTGACAGTTTGAGGGCAACTGAGCCACTCCAGCTCCAGTGTTGTTCAGCAACACCTGTCGTCTCTCAGGCTGAAGTGGAAATGGATTCACTCGCTCTAACTCAGTCTGCTGCTCGGTGACAGGTGACACTTCTGAGAGGCGATGGTGGAAAAAGTACTCAAATGTTTTACTGAAGTAAAAATATCAATTCTGCAACGTAGAAAAACTCTGTTCGAACTAAAAGTCCGGAATCCTACATTTACTTTACGTATTCAATATGCAGAATGTGCCATTTTAAGTTTTCAAATGAATACAAAGCTTTTGAAAATAGCCGATACAAATAGCCGATACAAGCTCACAATGCGTCGCGATGCGACGCATTGTGAGCTTGTGGATCTTCTATTTTCAAATGGCCGAAATGTACTGTATAGGGCTGAAGTGGTTAATGCGAGTTTGTAATAATAATATAAATCTTCAAAGTAACTAGTAAATACAGTTTTTTAAATAATTGTAGTGGAGTAAAAGTACAATATTTGCCTCTTGAGATGTAGTGGAGTAGAAGTAAAAGTATTGAAAATTGGAAATACTCCAGTAAAGTAAATGCCTCAAAATTGTACTTAAGTACAGTACTTGAGTACATGTACTTAGTTGCTTTACACCACTGCTGAGAGGGAAATGTTTGACAGAAAGGTCCCACTGTGCAGAGAGTGTTTATGAAAGGAATCTGAAAAACCACAGATGGATTGAAAGTTACAGTTTGGAGGAATGATTCTACAAAATACACCACATTTATTTTAAGAAAACAATCAGCTATTTTCAAATGACCAAAGTTTAAAGGGATATTTCACAAAAAAAAACAATATTGGGTCATTTTGTCGTCTCTCAGACTTTTGTTAGCCCCCCCAGACAGTTCTTTAAGTTGCTTGAATCCCTTTAACCCATTAAGACCTGGAACGCATCTGTGTCACTTAAGATTTCTTTGGCTATTCAAAAATAGCAGATATACAAGCTCATAGCGTGGCACCGAGTGCCGCGCTATGAGCTTGTAGATCTTAAGGGTCTTAAGAGCTGAAGTGGTTCATGTGTGTTTTGTAACAATAATCAAAATATGCAAAAGTAACCAGTAACTAAAGCTGTCAAATACTTGTAGTGGAGTGAAAAGTACACTATTAGCCTCTGAGATGTAGTGGAATAGAAGTAAAAGTATTGACAATCGTAAATACTCCAGTAAATAATTTTACTTAAGTATTGTAATTGTACTTTACGCCTCTGCAATGTTTTGGACCGCTAAGCTGACATTTTAATATCAGATGGTCCAGACTCCAAATGAATCAGCCCCTCTATCTGTCAGCCATCAGTTAACACCTCTGCTGTTGGTAGTGCCAGCCAGAAGCAGATAATGTCAGCTGGGCTCTGCCAGGGGCACAGGGCTGCTGTCAACACCCAGACACACACCAAGACAGCCAGCCAGACGGACGGACCACATGCCAGCCAGGCACGCCACCCGTCACCCGTGTGGTCGCCAAATTTCAATCTGTCACAATCTGATCCCATCACACACACACACACACACACACACACACACACACACACACACACACACACACACACACACACACACTCACTCACTCACTCACTCACTCACTCACTCACTCACTCACTCACTCACTCACTCACTCACTCACTCACTCACTCACTCACTCACTCACTCACTCACTCACTCACTCACTCACTCACTCACTCACTCACTCACTCACTCACTCACTCACTCACTCACTCACTCACTCACTCACTCACTCACTCACTCACTCACTCACTCTCACACACACACTCACTCACTCGGTTCTCAACCTGTGGGTCGGGACAAATTTTGTATTTATTTATTTTTTTTTTTGGGGGGGGGGGCCCAGATGACAGTAAAGTGACAGTAAAGTGACAGTTAAGGACTTGAGATCTTTTTAATATATAAGAGAAGAATGAAATGTAATTCAAAAAGGCCATTACTGCATCAAACGTAATCAGCAAAATATACTATAAAAAAAGTGTCAACCATTGGCCAACATTGTCAAATATAAGAAAACATTCTTGAACAAACATTTTGAAAATACCTGAAACAATTATGACAATTATGCAAAACATTATTGTGATTGTCTCAAATAATTGAGATTAGGCGATTACAGTATGTAATAATTGTGACACTGTGTTTGTGTGTGTGTGCGTGTGTGTGTGTGTGTGTGTGTGTGTGTGCGCGCGTGCGAGAATAAGTGAATGTAAAGCACATTGTGAAGCATTGACCTAGCCTTGACGACCACAGTCTTAGGTTAAAACGTAATTTAAATACTCTAGCATTTTATTTATTTAGACGTGTTATGCGAAAGTCATTTGTTTACCTGGCAGTTTTTGTTTTATATTATATTGTTTAGACTGATGCTAGGTTCTTTGTTTACCTGTGAGTAACTCTGGCTAAAGAGTGTCTGCTAAATGCCTAAATTATATATCGAAGCGCTCTGGATAAAAGGCAGAATGCACCATTTAACATTTAACCGTATTTGTTATTGTACAGCCAGCAATCAGATTTGCCCCACGGCATTGGCCTAATGCGGGCAGAGTTGTTCACTGAGCAAGAATGGATTTGTTGAGCCCAGAATAATATTTCCTCCATCCTTGTAACAAGGATTAACAGCTGTTATCAATGTGTGACACTGATTAAGAGATGGCGTGTGGATATGAGCGTTCTTATCTCTGACAGCTTTGTGGTGTTGCACTGTGGTTGTTGTAGTTCACACAGGGGGTAACGTACTGTACAGTCACTTAAAGGTATTGTAGGGAACATTAAGCCTAAATTTAAAAAAAATATATATATATATATTTTGCATTTTTTCCCCTCTATCAGCCACTATATAATGATGCTGGGGTGTTTTCCTTCATTGAAACACAGTCCTCCTTCTGAAATCCGCATTTTCCCTAATGTTTATGTGTTCTATGTTTATGTCCGGGACGTAAATTAACGCACGCATGTGCGCGTCCGTGCGCGTCCGTGTCCGTATGAACGTTTACTTTCGGTTTTAAAACGCTCTCAAACTTCGTTTTTGAGGCACAAAATTTACTTTTAAGATAGCGTGTGGATAGAATTTAGTTGTTTAACTTCATATACTATGTGGTCAATTTATCATGAAAGAGCCTATTTAAAAATAAAAATTCAGAGAACCAGCAGGGCGGGAATTTCCGCATATTGTATCCCAATAAAGCAACCTGTTTTGGGGCACCATCCCTTAAAAAGTACCTCGCTATGGAACTCCCTCCTGCGTCACCCCCTGGTGGTCGGGGAAAAGTACTGCTGGTGTTTATTTACCTCTGAACTCCCCCGTATACCTTTAAAGGAGTAGTTCACCCAAACAATTACTTATTATCTATCAAGTACACACCCCATGAATCCTTGAATTCATGGAGTTTTTTTTTTACCAGGTTGCAACCTGGTGTACATCTACACTCGCTAGTCGTGACTTTCTCGGCACTTTTTCCTCATTGGCTGGTCCTTTAGCCAATGAGGGATCAATTTCCTCTCAGAATATGGGATCTAAAGACGACCCACAATACTGTGTTCGGCCACTGTATGTATCTCTATGGCCTGTGGCGCTGTTGCGTGAAAAAAAAGTGTGGCCGTGGCCACCAAACAAACTATTGACTTAACTCCTCATACACACACACACACACACACACACAGCGCCGCCTCCAACAGTGACCCAGAAAAAAATAGGCAACGCACACAAGCCCTTACTGAGGCACACACACTGATTTAGCTCCGTTCATAAAATATTTACTATTTACTGCCAATGTGGCCGTTTTTGCTAGTCCGCGAGCGAAAGGGTACAGGACCACGGGTCCATTTGTTTCCGTGTGGGGACGCTGGAGAGAGCAACCTGGTATAATATGACTGGGTCATATCTTGTATGTTTTTTGTTGCAATTCCTGAGCCAATGATTCGATGACCGGGTGTCAGCTGCTCATTAATGCTCAGGAATGCCGATTAATTCAGAGCTTCATGGGTAGAGCCATATGAAATCCGTGTTAACGGAATCGCGGACGGAATCGCGGAAATGACCAATAAAAATGGAATTGGAATAAAACACGGAATATTGCAGAATTTGGAAAATTAAAAAAAATCGCGGTAAAATATTTTTTTTTACCGCAAATTTTTACAAATCCACGGGACACCACCATTTTGCATGGCCACATCCTACTTTATAAACAGTAAAATCCACGTAGAAATAGTCTTAGAAAGACGATAGAAACAATAATACATGGGCGACGCCATTTTGCGCATGCTCAGACCGAATTAGACCGAATTATTTTGGGAACATTTTTGCGTATAACACAACAAGGGCCATGTATGGACTGTTATATCTTGAACATTTATTCATTTCCACTTACCAGACACTTTTTTTATGGTAAAAATGAGCATAAAAAGCAAAATACAGAATTCAGAAATATTAAAATGGAAAAAACAGAATTTGGGAAAAAATAAAACGGAATTGGGAAAAAAATAAAACGGATTTCATATGGCTCTATTCATGGGGTGTGTTCCCCCATTTTTTGGGGGGTGAACTACTCCTTTAACGGGGGTTAAGCATGGCTCTCATATTGTAGTTACAGTAATAGCTGCTGCTGATGAGTTGACCTGTTCACAGCTGATTATGGTGTAGTGTAAACAGGAAATGGATGTGCACAGCTGTGTGTGTGTGTGTGTGTGTGTGTGTGTGTGTGTGTGTGTGTGTGTGTGTGTGTGTGTGTCGGGGGGGGGGGGGGGGGGGGGGCAAAGAAAGGGAAGTGGGTAAGAAGGAAAGAGGCTTGGAGAGACCAGCTGGGTTGCAACATTACAATCATTTACCACATCAAGGCATCATAACATAGCTGATTAAGCACTCAAGGCCTTCGTCGACTATAGGTTCTCTCAGGGGTCTGTACTGGCTCTATACACCAGATCTCTTCACCGAAAATGGCTGATCTACAAGCTGGCGAATGTTCGCCTATTACAGTATGTCATGCCCACAATAGCGGTGTTTTTTCCATTGATCTCTGCACAATAAGAGCGCGGTCGGGAGAAACGTGAGGTAGTGGTAGGTGTAGTGTAGGCTATAGTTCTTAATTACACATACCTCTACCCTCACTCGATTAACCCTTTTAAGACCTGGAACGCATCTGTGTCACTTTAGATTTCTTTGGGCTATTCAAAAATAGCAGATGTACAAGCTCATAGCGCGGCACAGAGTGCCGCGCTGTGAGCTTGTAGATCTGCTATTTTTGAAAAATCTTGAAAAAAAAAATCTTGAAATATATATATTTTTTTTTTCAGAATCAGCTTCTTAATGGGTTAAAACAAAAACGAAGATGCAGCATAGCCTACTGTACAAATCAATGTACTTATAGTTACTTTCCACCACTGCTGATTAGTGTGTTTGACGATCTTGTGTTTTGGTCGGACCGCTGACCTTTTGTACCCTGCCTTGCGGTCCTTTTGTAAACAGGAAACTGGAACACACTCGGTATAGGCTGAATGTCAGGGCTGACGTTGTGTAGAGAGCAGGCTGTGAGCTCATTTTGCTACACTGTGCAGGTACCCTACGGCCAGGGTTTCTCAAAGTGGGTGCCCTGGCACGCTAGGGTGCCGGGATGCAAGTGGGACCAGGGGTGCCGCAGAATACTTTGATAAATGTTTGGAATTTTTCAATATCACTTCAGTTTAACCGCTTTCGTCGTACTGTACTTTGTGCATTCTTTTTTGGTTCACAAGTGGTTGAATGTCGAGTATGATTATTATTTGTTTTTTTTACCTGTCTTAACTCATTCACTGCTAGGAATTAATTAATTAATTCATCCGTCTCCGATCCCATTGCCAGCGAAAACGTCGATTTTACTGTACCTTTTGAAAAATCATGGAATATTCTCCGTGACCTCCGTCCTCACGGAGTTGCCAAAAAAAAAAATTCCGGCCGCGATCCTCCATTCCAGAGCTATAGCCGTTTGAATGTGGCTTGTTTTGTTTTTTTAAAACAAAGCAGAACACAACAGAAATCTGAGAAAGTTGACCTTTTGTAAATCGTAGCCGTTTTGAAACACTTCATCGTCATCAAGGAGCCCTTACAAAGGAATCAAAGGTTGTGTCTGTACTTAACCCATTCAAACCTTGAATGTGGCTTGTTTTGTTTTTTTAAAACAAAGCAGAACACAACAGAAATCTGAGAAAGTTGACCTTTTGTAAATCGTAGCCGTTTTGAAACACTTCATCGTCATCAAGGAGCCCTTACAAAGGAATCAAAGGTTGTGTCTGTACTTAACCCATTCAAACCAGGAACGCATCTGTCATATTGTAGATTAATTTGTCTATTCAAACATACAGTAGCAGATATACAAGCTCATAGCGCTGGCACCGAGTGCAGCGCTATGAGCTTGTAGATCTGCTATTTTTTTTATTTTTATTGGTGCAAATCTTTGAATATATATGTGTTTTAAAGCGGCCATTTGTCATTTGTCAAATGTTCATTTGTCAAACATTTGACAAATGTCTTCTAAATCCTAATGGTAAAAAACTATATATATGTTTCTATATCAGTGGTTCTCAAACTCTTCCAGGACCCCCAAAATTGGCCGCGGACCCCCATCTCAAAATGTTTCGCTCCACGGACCCCCAGAAACAAAGGTTTTAGTTACACATGTTTGCTTTGAAAAAATATATATATTCAAAGATTTGCACACATTTTCACGATTTTTTTCAAAAACGGCAGATCTACAAGCTTGTATATCTGCCATTTTTGAAGAGCCAAAATGGTCTAAAATGACACAGATGCGTTCCCGGATTCAATGGGTTAAATACAACACAATACACTCCTGTCTTGTTTCACACGACTAGTTCATCAGGTTCACAGTCTAGAGATGACTAAGTACTCATTGTTTGGCATACTTCTACTCTTGCCGCTTGACATATACTGTGGCATTTTTCCTCATTCCCATCACTGGAAATATCAGCGCTGTCAGGTGGACACCTTAACCCTTTAAGACCAGGAACGCATCTGTGTCATTTTAAGATTTATTTTGTTATTCAAAAATAGCAGATCTACAAGCTGCCGTGTTATGAGCTATTTTTGAAAAATCGTGAAAAATTCATGCGTGTGTGTGTGTGTGTGTGTGTGTGTGTGTGTGTGTGTGTGTGTGTGTGTGTGTGTGTGTGTGTGTGTGTGTGTGTGTGTGTGTGTGTGTGTGTGTGTGTCTTTGCTTCTGGGGAAGCAGGTTTTTGTGTTTTTTGTGGTGCTCAAACTTTTTCATGTCAAACCCCCCAAAATGTTTTTGGCTGCAGACCCCCATCTCAAAATATGTTGTTCCAGGGACCCCCAGAAGCAAAGATTTGACAAAATGTTCGCTTTTAAAAAAATATATATATTCACAGATCTGCTATTTTTGAATAGCCCAAAGAAATCAAAAAAATGGCACGGATGCGCTCCCGGTCTTAATGGGTTAAGTATGTTGAAATTTGGAGGTAAGGCAAGGTTTCTTCCCGACAGCAACAATAGACGGTCCCTGCAGCCGTGTTATGCTTAACTGCCCGTGTCCCCAGACTCCAAACCAGCCCAGGGCGAGGGGCGTCAAACCGTTGTCACAGCTCTGTCAGAGACAGAGTCTCTCATGGTAGGCCGTCTGGCTTCAAGGTCGCGTCGTACCTGTCTAGACGGAGCCGAGACGTGTGCATTGATGACAATTCATTTTATAACTTCCTTTGGTGTGGAGCAGCAGCAGTCTGCACTCTGCGCAGACTGCGCTGCTGGCTTCCTCCACTTTACAGTTTACAGCAGGGGTCTTCAACGTTTTCAGGCCAAGGACCCCCTAGCTGAGAGAGAGATGAAGCAGGGACCCCCTACTCTATATCGTATACAATTGTGTTTCAGATTTTTTTTTGTTGACTTGGTCTGCTCTTTTTTCCCTCTACGCCTATAGCCTCTTTGCCAAAAATAGCAGATCTACAAGCTCACAACGCCTCGCAGCGCGAGGCGTTGTGAGCTTGTAGATCTGCTATTTTTGGCTGAAGTTCTCCTCAGAAAAGGGATGCTAGGGTTCGAGTGGTTAAGGTAAAATAAAAAATCCTATCACACAAAGATTTGGCGGACCCCCTGTAGTAACTCTGAGGACCCCCTAGGGGTCCTGGACCCCCTGTTGAAGACCCCTGGTTTACAGTAAAACAAACTGGTGGTGTGACCAATGACCATTTACAATTAGGAATACTGCTAGTATTATTATTAGCCTATATTTTGGTTGAAACTAAGCCATAAAAAGTACATTCATAATACTAAATGAATATATAAATAAAGTTGAATTCAACAATCGAAAATGTGTTGGCATCCATAGTAGGAATATGTGCAGCGACAAATATCACCCTCCCCGCCTGGCTTTCCTCCAACGTACACACGGATGCTCTGCGGTGGATTCGAACCCCCAGACCCTGGTCTAACACCCCAGTGGTGTTCAGCTACAGCCACCCAAGCACCCATATTTTCCTGCTTTTTAAAGGCTGCACTACATTAAAGTGATAGTTAGAGCCGGCCTTTAATTAAATGCAGCATAACATCTCATCTGCAGTACCGCTCCTTTCTTTATCAGTGGTGAAACTAAACTCTAGTCTACATAGATAATATAAGCATGAATACAAAGGAAATTAAACTTGTTAGGATCTCCCTGCACGTGGGCTTTTCAAGCAGAAGCCGTGCGACTTTGACAAAAGGCTCCATCGTGGATTATTGCGTGTAATATTCTCTGTGGAGGTTCCATATCTCATAACGTAGTACAATGTATAACACTCGCTTTATTATCAATAGCTTGTACTGAGTTTCCCTGCAGTGGATGATGGTGTAGTGCACGGTGAAATTGTCAGCGTTGATTTTGATTTTTTGTCCCCATTTGTACACTCTCAGAGTTAAATGAATGGGCGATGTTGATGTCACAGCAGAGCACACATAGCAGCCCTTGTGTGACCTGTTTGTCACTCGGCGTGTGTGCGTGTGTGTGTGTGTGTGTGTGCGTGCGTGCGTGTGTCACTTTCTCCTTCTCGAGCCACCTGACTAGTATTTGTTTATTTTGTCAGACTGTGTGTCTTTCTGTGTGTGCATTGTCGTAAAGAATGGGCGTGTTTATATTTAGCTGCTAGCGTGTTTACTTTAGTTATTTAGCTAGCTTCTACGTACCGCTGTGTGTGTGGGGGGGGGGGGGGCACCTTGTAGAAAATTGAACCCTTGTCACGCGAGGGTCCATTTTTTTTACACTGTGTCGTCTAAAGGAGCACTTCACCCATTTTCAACCTATCTTCATAAAAATGGTCCTCACTAGCGCTCAATACAAGATGGCACCTTTTCTGTCTACTCACTCACTGTGTGTCAGAGGAGGGCCGTGGACTGCTCAGAAACCTGCCTAGTGCCTACCGATGATGTCACTGGTAGACTGGTAACTGTCCACAGCTCCCCTAGTATGATCAAGTAGGGCGTTAATTTACGCAAAATTACAAAAAGCAAAAAGTTAGACCGTGAAGATAGGAGGTTTCTGCCCGACAGCAACAATGTAGTATCTCCCAACAAGTCTAAAGCTCCTCTGTATTCTGTTCTTTGTTGCTTTCTCCCCATTTATGTCACTCCTGTCTGCCTCTGGAGGCGTGTGTGTGTGTGTGTGTGTGTGTGTGTGTGTGTGTGTGTGTGTGTGTGTGTGTGTGTGTGTGTGTGTGTGTGTGTGTGTGTGTGTGTGTGTGTGTGTGTGTGTGTGTGTGTGTGTGTGTGTGTGTGTGTGTGTGTGTGTGTGTGCATTTTACCTCGCTCTCTATGTCTCTTTATTGTGTTCTCTCCCTCTCTCGCCCAGCTTTCAGAGGCCTCAGATGTGACAGGCAGGGGGAAGTATAGCAGATGAGAAAGGCAGGGGAGGATTAATTCGAGTACACCTCCACTCCCTGCTGTCCACTCGCGCACACACACACACACACGCACGTGCACGCACACACATGCGCACATGCACACAGACACGGTGCAGCCTTGGCAACCTGTCCCACAGGGCACATGCAGAGCCAAGTCTGTGATGCGTTTGATGTCTGGCTCCATGCTGGCTCACCTGTGCGGTGCGGTGACATGCAGGCTCTAGTGGCGCTCTGTCCCCATAATGGGGACACCCTTTGCAGGCTCTAGTAGCACTCTGTGTCTCCAGAGTGGTGGTGACGGCATGTACTGTGCATGTGTGTCGCTCTGGAGGCCACTCTCTGCTTCACAGGGACACAGTCTAGGATTTGAGGCCTATTTAGCTAATAAGCTATTATTCTGTTGGCCTGTACTATGCAAGCACTGTTGAGGGAGGTATAGCAGGGACCCATTTGTGGGTTTTTCTGTTATTTTTCCTACATAAAACAAAATATGAATTGAAAAGATGTTTTATTTATTTTTTAAATAATTATACATATTCTTGAAATAAATTTATAAAATGAATAAAACACTACATAAATCCCATTAAACAAATAAATAAAGGAAGCTTTATTTCTACCGTTTACCTACCTGGTGTTGTCCTTGACTTGCGCAGTTTTAGTTTGTAAAACATTCCTTTAACGGTGAATCCAAAAATGAAGAAAAAACTTGATGAATGGAATTATACTCAAACTGACAACAGCAAAACTATATCAAAAGTCTGTCCAAAACACAGCTCATATTATAATTCAGATTCTGTTCTGCCAAAGTCCGCTGAGAAACCTTATATCAAAGAAGAGGAAAATAAACTTTTAGAAAGACCCGGAATCTAAACCGGCTCATGCATGAAAGACGCGGGCGCTTGGGCCTCGGGTTGAACCCTACGGGCACGCCCATGTGTTTTTATATGGCAAGTATGTAGTTAACAGTTATTGTACTTTGCAGATTTAGATTATTATTACTAAACTGGCTTTTGTGTGTGTGTGCGCGCGTGCATGTTTTGTTGTTTGTATCACAATGCTGAACACGTTTCATGCAGGAAGAGTTAATGTTCTGCTTCAGATGACAGACAGTGTAGCCAGCAGCACTCTGTTTTAACTGAACACACACACACATACGCACGTGTGCACACACACACACACACACACACACACACACACACACACACACACACACACACACACACACACACACACACACACACACACACACACACACACACACACACACACACACACTGTAAAAATCCCCAGTGTTTACTTAACCCTGAGACTGTCAATGTTATCACGCACTTATTGTTGCATCATGCATATGAGGATGCTTTTTGGCTAGTGAAGAACTCATTTCTGAGAGGGTGCAGATGAAACCAAATGGACCCGCAAGGGTCCATTTGGTTTCATCTGCACCCTCTTAGAGTCGACACACTGAGGATTTTCCTGTGCGTGCTCTTCTCTTCTCGTAGAGCCACGTTTGCATGTTATGCAAAACAGCTGGCTCTTTTTGTTTCACTATATACAGTAGGTCATTAACCTCCCCCAACGCACGCACGCACGCACGCACGCACGCACGCACGCACGCACGCACGCACGCACGCACGCACACGCACACGCACACGCACACGCACACACACACAGCATATTAGTTTGAATGTTTAAAAAAAATGATTTCCCCACTGAAGCCACACTAATACAAGCTTGTCATTGTCATTATCATGATGAAATGACAGGAAAGTGTCTGTGTACTCAGTGTCAGTTAATATTGACACTCTGGATTTTGCCAGTGTACACACACACACACACACACTCCTTAAGGTATGGGCTTAAATTAGTGCCAATAATATTTTGTACTTGTAAAAATAATTTGTATTTGTAAACACATTTTGCATTTGTAAAAAAAATATTTGTACTCGTAAAAATAATATGTACTCGTAAAAATATTTTTTGCATTCGTAAAAAAAATATTTTTTGCATTCGTAAAAAAAATATTTGTACTCGTAAAAATAATATGTACTCGTAAATAAAATATTTGTCTTCGTAAATAAAATATTTGTATTCGTAAATAAAATATTTGTATTCGTAAATAATATATTTGTCTTCGTAAAACAAAGTTTTGTATTCGTAAGATAAAAATGTGTGTTGTAATTGTAGAATTACATTTACAATGAACATTGTGACCAGAAAAAAACAACAGCTTGCTCGCTCGAAGATCTGTTCTACGGATTGCAAAACTTTATTTTTGGCACTCTGCACTTCCGGGTCTGAGCCAATCACGTGAGGCCTTTTCCACTACCCAATCATAAAGCTCCATAGGTCTCCATGGCAACATGGCAAACGGGGTTGCCATGTTGCAACCCCAAGAGTTGCAACATAACTGCAACATAATTCCATTGCTCAGGAAAACGGATTACAATAATATGACATTCCCTATAATCAGTAACATGTAGGTGATACCTATGTCTATCAAATATGGTTTTATTGAAAGGCAATCAAAGGCTAGATCGAGTTTAGAAAGCAAACAGGTCATGTCTGGGGGCCTCAGTGCGGCTGCAGAGTTTGATTGAGTGTGAGACTAGGACCCACATGCCATATTTCAAAATGAGCGGCTTCATCGGGAATCGTCCGCGTGTATTTTGCTAAGAGATTGGTTACATAGTTTAATTGATATTAATTTATTAGTGCATTAAATTTCCCCATCCACTTTAATGGGAAAATGTAAAAACTCGATTTCAAGTATTTTTTTTTCAGAAACTGTAAGGGCTAGAGTTACAAGACTTGGAGGGGAGGTTCATAATTGAATCCGAAATTTTCAAAAAAAGAAATACACCAGTCGGCCTCATGGTGGCGCTATAAAAGCCCCCTTTACGTTTTGGCCTATAACTCTTGAACCGTAGGTCGTAAAATAAAAATCTAACACCCCATATAGGCCACGACCATTTGCGTCAGGATAGATTTTCCGCCATTTTGAATTTTCTTCAAAACACACTTTTAGCTCCTCCTCCCACATATTTTGTCCAAATTTCACAAAAATCGGTACACATGATCTCTGGGCCCATGCGATAAACATATCCAAACGGCATTTTGATAATCCTTACTATTCGTCCGTAAATGGCTTCCAAAGTTAGTGGGAGGGGCCTGTTTTACCAAAAATGCCAGAAATCACGAACGAAACGTCCGGTCAATCCCAAATTTAAATCACATGTCGAGGGTGGTTTACTCAACGAATCCCCAAAAGCATTTCCACTTTGACTAGGGGGCCTCACAAATGCACAAAACATAACCGTTTGATGAAAAAACATGATTTTTGGGGGGAACAATCCTTTCAAAATGTAATAAAAGCGATAGGAGTGACGTGACAATATGATTGGCCCGTTACATTTGTGGGAGGGGCCTATTTATTTAGTGGGAGGGGCCTATTTCTTAAAATCAAAACAGCACGTATCACGAAGGCAGGATCCGATCGGCACCCGATTCGAATGGCACGTCGCACGGCCTGCGATGGTATTCCTCCCGGCGTATCCCTCGAGTCCCGCGGCCGAGACCCGCGACCGGCGTCGGCGCAACCACACGCAATTTCCCAGAATTGCTACGCGTCTAGTTTTTATTAAAGTTGGAGACCTCGCACGGTAGTGGAATGTTCGGTCTATGAGCAGAGCAGCCCGCATGTCAAATCGTTAGAGAGGGGAAAAAAAGTCACTTAACACTCTGGACCACCCTATAGCCTAGTTGCATTACCTAGTTACTTTTAGTAAGCAGAAACAAAATAGCAGTTTCATGTTTTTGGTAAAAATGTACCTTTGAGAAAATGACGTGAACAAACACGGCTGTATTTGGGTAGGTTCTTGAACGTTAAATCTTTGTGTGGTACAGCTGAGATCCAAGCCATACTACGTCTCTTGAATAGCCTACATTGTTAGCCTCACACTGTAGGGGTGTGCCGATATATCGTCCCGCGATATATCGCGATACGTTTTCGCGACGATATGTATCGTTTTGGAAAAAAAATATATCGTTTTTGAAAATTTTTTTTTTTTTTTTTTTTTTTTTTTTTTTTTTTTTACAATCATAATAATCAGGCATGCAAACGGCCCCGAAGTAAAAAGAGTGACAACATGTTTTTTTTTCGGGTCAGGTGTCATACTATTTGGATTCAAAACGGCTATTGTAGCTGAAAAGCTACAAGTTTGCATGTCTGAATAATGCAAAAACAGAATTATTTGTTTGCATTTTCTTTTTTTCTCCTCCATATATTTTCATAATAAAAAAAGTGCGTATCGTATCGTATCGAAATCGTATCGAAGTTGTGAGCCAAATATCGTATCGTATCGTTTCGTGAAATTAGTGTCGGCACACCCCTATCACACTGTATTCAATCTTGAAGAGGAGAGCTGCGACAGCTTTCTCATAGACCAGCCACACATGTGCAGTGTGCAATGATCACTATGTAGTCGGCAAAGAAGTTAATGTTTACAAACACAAACCACCGTCACTCTCTAGTCTTAAGCGTGTCTCTATGTACAGTCTGACCCCTCAAGGGCTGTAGCATCGAAAAGGTGGGCGTGGCGAACTTTTGGTGACGCGACGTTGGTACACCCTATAGGTCAGTAGCAGTGCTGTCAAGCCTATAATGCTGGAGGAGGGGGTGGGGGCTTTTTTGTAAAACAGGCCCCTCCCGCAAATTTTGGAAGCCATTTATGGAAGAACCGTATGGACTATCAAAATTCGGTTTGGAGATGTTTATTGCATGGGTCCAGAGATCATGTGTACCGATTTTTGTGAAATGTGGACAAAATATGTGGGAGAAGGAGCTAAAAGTGTAATTGAAGAAAATTCAAAATGGCGGAAAATCTATCCTGGCGCAAATGGGCGTGATTTTTATTTTACGACCTACGGTTCAAGAGTTATAGGCCAAAACGTAAAGGGGGCTTTTATAGCGCCACCATGAGGCCGACTGGTGTATTTCTTTTTTTGATAATTTCGGATTAAACTATGAACCTCCCCTCCAAGTCTTGTAACTCTAGCCCTTACAGTTTCTGGGGAAAAAATACTTGAAATCGAGTTTTTAAATTTTCCCATTAAAGTGGATGGGGAAATTTAATGCACTAATAAATTAATATCAATTAAACTATGTAACCAATCTCTTAGCAAAATACACGCGCACGATTCCCGATGAAGCCGCTCATTTTGACATATGGCATGTGGGTCCTAGTCTCACACTCAATCAAACTCTGCAGCCGCACTGAGGCCCCCAGACATGACTTGTTTGCTTTCTAAACTCGATCTAGCCTTTGATTGCCTTTCAATAAAACCATATTTGATAGACATAGGTATCACCTACATGTTACTGATTATAGGGAATGTTATATTATTGTAATCCGTTGTTTATTTCCTGAGCAATGGAATTATGTTGCAGTTAAAACTCTTGGGGTTGCAACATGGCAACCCCGTTTGCCATGTTGCCATGGAGACCTATGGAGCTTTATGATTGGGTAGTGGAAAAGGCCTCACGTGATTGGCTCAGACCCGGAAGTGCAGAGTGCCAAAAATAAAGTTTTGCAATCCGTAGAACAGATCTTCGAGCGAGCAAGCTGTTGTTTTTTTCTGGTCACAATGTTCATTGTAAATGTAATTCTACAATTACAACACACATTTTTATCTTACGAATACAAAACTTTGTTTTACGAAGACAAATATATTATTTACGAATACAAATATTTTATTTACGAATACAAATATTTTATTTACGAAGACAAATATTTTATTTACGAGTACATATTATTTTTACGAGTACAAATATTTTTTTTACAAATGCAAAATGTGTTTACAAATACAATTTTTTTTTTACAAGTACAAAATAATATTGGCACTAATTTAAGCCCATATTAAGGGCCAAGGAAGAACCTCTGCCCCAAATTGACCTCATGGCTTCATGTTTTTGGCCTATAACTCTTGAACCGTAGGTCATATAATCAAACTTTTTTCAGAGATTCTCAACCTATTCTGCAGAGCACACTTCAACATCTCAAAAGCATTTGTGGCCCACCCATCTGCAGTGTTGCACGATGCGATGCGACGCGTTGTGAACTTGTAGATCTGCTATTTTCAAATGGCTGATGTATGTTTACAGTGCTCATTTGGCCCATAGTAGCTTCTTTTGGGCTTGTTTTCCTAGACCTGGTTGCTTGTTTCTGTCACAGAATCTGGCAACACTGCCCGTCTGCCGACACCTACGTCGCACAGCCGAACCGACCAATATATGCCCATATACTGTATGGTGATCTCTGTATTCGTCCAGTCTGTGACCCTTTTATGCCCATATACTGTATGGAGATCGCTGATGTCATCAGTATATGCCCCTATGGGCATGCCCCCTTTTGTGCCCATATATGGAGCTGACTGATTTAGATTGTATTAAGGATCCCCATTAGCTGGTGCCATAGCAACCAGCTATAGTCTTCCTGGGGTCCACAAACATACAAACAAATACAGGTATTTAAATCAGGGTTCTTCAACGTTTTTCAGGCCAAGGACCCCTTAGCTGAGAGAGAGAGATGAAGCAGGGACCCCCCCACTACATATTATTGCATAAAATTGTATTAACAGCACTGTAATCAGTGTTGTGGAAATGAATGGGTTTGTTTTATTTTTTATTTTTATTTTTTTCATGTTAATGTCTATTTCAGGACATTTAACACTTCACCTGCCAGAGTTATTTCAGATTTTTTGCTGTTGTCTGCCAGAGATTTTTCATTGAAATTAAAAAAGTACTCAGGAGCCGAGATACAGAATTTTTAAGTTTTGAGTTAACAAGGAAGTGGATGGGAGTCTAAATCTTCGAAAAATCATATCTCCTTGGTCTTTGGGTCAAATTGAAAATATATATATATATTTTTATTTTTCAATAGAACGCATTTATGCGATCTTGGCGGCCAAGTGCGCTATTTAATAGATCGCATTTATGCGTGATTGGCAGGAATTGAGTTAATCACTTAATCACTTCAATACAAATGTGACCTTTCACTCTCTACTTGGTCTGCTCTTTTTCCCTCTACACCAAACCTTTTGGCTAAAAAATAGCCGATCTGCAAGCTCGCAGCGAGACGTTGTGAGCTTGTAGATCTGCTATTTTTTCTCCTCAGAATAGGGATGCTAGGGTTCAAGTAGCTAAAGTAAAAAATTAAAAGTTCCTATCACACAAAGATTTGACGGACTCCCTGTTGTAAACCTGAGGACCCCCTAGGGGTCCTGGACCCCCCTGTTGAAGACCCCTGATTTAAATGATTAAATGTCAGTAGTACTCGACACACAATGCATATTGAAACTAACAAATAAGGTTGCCTAAATTACATGTGAGAAAAGAACAGGAAACAAAAATAAAAAACTTAACATTGACTGTAAAATGCAGCAGAGGATTCGAGGCAGGTTATTCCAAAAAGACAGTCAGAAACATCAATTTTTTTCCCCCCCAACCTGGGTCACAGCGCCCTGAACATAGTATTCTTCATGTTCTTACTTATCTGTATCACAATTACAACTAATGTGAGTTCTGGCAGCAGGCTAAAGAATGCCAGCATTATTGGTCACTCTCACACTGTCCATTGGACTCATGATTCATGTACTTTTGAAAACAGGTTTTAGCTGGTCTGGTTGCTTGAAAAATTAGTCACAACCAGGGCACTGTGACCCAAGTTGGGGGAGGGGTGTTTTTGACTCATAGCAGTAAAGCGGGGGGGGGGGGGGGGGGGGGGGGAATATGCTGCTCATCATTGTCCTTTCGAAATTCTTACTTGTGCAGGGGTATTCAATGTTTTTCAGGCCAAGGACCCCTTAGCTATATTGTATAGTATACAATTGTGTTGCAGATATTTCATAGAATCCATGGGGCTTCATAGGGTAGACTTGTTTGACAGCACCAGCTTCAGTGTATGTTGGATTCATGTTCATGTGTATTTTCAGACGTTTAACCCCTTAAACCCTCAACACTTAGTAAACTTGACCTTTGGCTCTGTACTTGTTTTTTTCCCTCAAAACCAAACCACGTGCCAAAAATAGCAGATCTACAAGCTTGTATATCTGCTATTTCCGGTTAATGTTACACTCAGAAATACCGCCTAGGGGTCACGGACCCATTCCTTAGTGGGTTGGTCATCTTTTTTTTTAATTTATCCCACAATTTTGTAACCCATTTTTTCACCCAGTGCCAATTGCCTATGTCATCTTGGGCGCTACACTCCCTCTGCCAGCCTAGGGAGAGCCTAGAGCCGAGCTCATGCCTTCAATTCACGAGAGCTAGCTAGCCGCTTCTTTTCACCCGACAGGGGGGAGTTTCCCTGGTTAGACGTAGTGCGTGGCAGGAACACGTTATTCCAACCAGTTCTTTTCCCCTCCATCAGGCGCCCCGGCTGACCAGGGGGAGGCAGTATAGAGACCAGGATTACTGCATGTTTTGGTGAGGGTACCTACCCGAGGAGACACGGGGAGAACATGCAAATTCCACACTGAGAGGCCCTTGGTCCTCTTTAGATTCACCTACCTCAATAGATTCACCTACCCCGGGTAATAAAGGATAAATAAAATAAAGAAATGCAGAGGCTCTGCTTTGTAGACTGCATACAACGATAGCACGGCCCAGCCTGTGTTTTGCAGCCTGCAAAATGTGTCCCGACTCCCATGTGGCCAGGGTCTTAATGAGGGTCTGTCCCAGAGCTGCCACCTTCTGTCGCACCTTTCCTTTCTTTTGTTGCCCTTCCAATTTACATCTCTGTTGTTCCTCTTCTTTCATGTCACCATTTTGTTCTCTCTCTCTCTCTCTCTCACACGCACGCACGCACGCACGCACGCACGCGCGCGCGCGCGCGCACACACACACACACACACACACACACACACACACACACACACACACACACACACACACACACGCACACACACACACACCACATTTTCTATATCTTCATTTCTGCTTGCTCATTTTCATGCATCACCAAACACAGAGCGACAAACAAAACTAAAACGTGTCTATTTAAATTAGCTTTGCGACTTGGTGTTGAGGGTGAGGAAAACCCCACATTTTATCATCATAACCTATATCATAACTGCATTTGTAAACAAGACAAACTTGTTGGTCGAGGACTCAGCGAGTTATGATGATTTTAATTGTGGGGAGAGACCTCCTGCTTCAATAGACATAGCAGTACATGGGGCATATACCGTGTGGGGGGGTTTTGGTATCATTTTGGGGGTCCTTGACATGAAAGAGTTTGAAAACCACTGATATAGAAACATACGTTTTTCAGAAAACCGTTAAACAGATGTTGGTTCATTAATCCAATTCCAGCATGATGCCGATATCATGAGGAGGTGGTGGGTGGTGGGGGGTGCCCTGCAATGAAAATAGCTGCTGCTGCCCCCGTTTAGCGTGTTGTGGCCTGACTTCATGTGGGTTGTGGAAATGGGCCACCTCCTCCCAGGCTTGAATCCAGAACGCACCACTTTTTTCTTAAAAAGTTTGCGTGTCACATGTTCCTCCTAAAACATGTGGAATGCCCCTGACGCCATCCATTACATTATGATACATTATGTATCATTGGTCTCTTTCAAAACTGGCCTGAAAAAAACAACGTCTATCAGGAGACCACGAGAGGAGGTAAATGTAAATAGGCTCTATTCACAGCAGCCATATTATGAAGAAATGCACAGGTGTTACCAATGATACTAATGAAGGCTCTTTTCCATTCTGGTCAAACAGAGTCAGGGTGCTGATGTGGGTCTAAAGTTGGGGTCCAGGGACCCTCATGGGCTTCCAAATGGCCCCTTACGGGTGTGTAACTCTGAGAGTGTACAAATGGAACCAAATGGACCCTGTTCCACATGCTGTTTATACCACCGGGGCTCCCTCTTTCTTTGGTGTGTCGCCCGGGTGGGCGTGGTCATATTGCCTAACCCTAACCCTAACCAGAAAATATGCCCAAACTTTTTTTGGGTCGTGACCCAAAAGAGAAATGTCTTCCTAGGACCCAAACTAGTGAAAATAGCCGATCTACAAGCCCACAACGTGTCACATTGCGACGTGTTGTGACCTTGTAGATCGGCTATTGTCGATACTTCTATTTTCACTACTTCTCTTCGGCTATTTTCACTACTTTTTTATTGCATTTTTTAATGTATTTTTGGGTAATTTAGAGTTTTTTTTTATGAAACATTTTGAAAAAATAAACGAAAAAATAATTTGAGAACATTTTTGAAATATATATATATATATTCTTTTTTATATTTACTTGCGAGTCACGACCCATAAAAAAATAGTCCGTGGCGTTTGGGAACCCCTGCCTTGACCTAACCTCTAAACCACGCCCACCTGAGCGAAACACCAAGAGGGAGTGCCATTATACCACCCTCCCCACCCGGCTATCCCTCCTCCAAACATTGTGTTCGCCTAGAGGGGCTCGACAAAGTTTGACGCACAACCTCCGTGGTGGTGGGCCGGCCAGGCACGTTTACCACTGCTGCGCCACCCAGAGCGCCCCATCAATTCCCCGTCGCTATAGGGGTCCCCGGACCCCCCTCGTTGAAGACCCATGTTTTTTTTTTTTCAGAGGATAATAAGTTCATGCCTGTGGCTTTTCGATCCAAATCAATTTACTCTGAGGCCGAAGGATAACTGTAAATAGAATGTCAACATGTCAGCCGTGATGATAGTATGATGTATACGCCTGGCTTATTGCTCAATGCTCAGGGACCCTCAGAGCAGCGAGGGGGGGGTGTTTGTGTGTGTGTGTGTGTGTGGGTGTGTGTGTGTGTGTGTGTGGGGGGGGGGGTGGTCGTGTTGAGGCTACAGACGGCGAGCGAGTACTACTCACGCTCTAAATCCTGTTATGTCACAGATTAGGAGCACGCCACACGGGGAGTGGGGGAACAGTGGTGTAAAGTAACTAAGTACATTTACTCAAGTACTGTACTGTAATTCTTAGCATTATACTTCTGCTCCACTACATCTCAGAGGCGAGTATTGTACCTTTTTTTTTATACATTCTATGCATTTGAAAACTTGTGAAACGGGACATTCTGCATAATGACTACTACTTTTGATATTTCAAGTACATTTTGATACCGATACTTTTGTAGTTTTACCCGAGTATATTTTGAATTCCGGACTTTTACTTGTAATAGAGTACTTCTACATTGCAGTATTGATACCTTTACTTAAGTAACTTAACATATATATACTTTTTTCCGCCACTGGTGTGGGTGTGTGTGTGTGTGTGTGTGTGTGTGTGTGTGTGTGTGTGTGTGTGTGTGTGTGTGTCCACAAGTATAGTAGAACGTGAGAGATACACATTGTGAGAACCATTTTCCTATTACTCACAACAGAACAGATTTGGGGAGTTTATAGGTTTACAATTATGAAAAGATTCAGGTTATGCCTGATTTTATACATGATGTTGTGCACCAAAAATAGCTGATCTACAGGCTCACAATGCGTAAAAATGGCAAACCGATGAGATAGTGTGTGTGTGTGTGTGTGTGTGTGTGTGTGTGTGTGTGTGTGTGTGTGTGTGTGTGTGTGTGTGTGTGTGTGTGTGTGTGTGTGTGTGTGTGTGTGTGTGTGTGTGTGTGTGTGTGTGTGTGTGTGTGTGTGTGGGGGGTTTCAACAACTTAGGATGCCCAAAAAGGAGGCAAAAAGGCTGGCAAAGTCTTGTGCTATCTCTGCTATAATTGGCAGTCGCCTAATCTGAGTTCCCAGAAGTTTTCGCCAGCTCTGGCGAGGAACTTCTGGGCCAGAGCCCTGGTATTTGTGGACGGGATGTAATTTACGCTCAGAATCTGAGCGGAAACGCCTCTTACCGGTCTGAGGCTGTGCAACTCGTCTAAAAAGTCCGACGAGAGGCAAACATCATTACACAACAATGGCGGGCGCAATTTCTCAAGGGGAAATTGCTTCCCGTCGATTCTTTTTAAATGCAACACCCACTGCATGTGGATCCCGCCCCCTTTTCTTCACTGGCTGTTGATTTGAATCACAACGCAGTGGCCGCGCCCCTGCTGTCCAAGCTCCGACGCCCAGACTCCCAGACTAGCAGTCGCCATACATGGCGGAGACGCTGTTACTTATACCTACAATATAGAGTACTGAGTGACATGCCTATTGTATCATGAAAACATATGCCATGTGCCATTTTGTGAATGTAACCTTACTGCACCTACAGTATAATATGTGTGTCCCTGTATGTATTCTCCTTTATGTGGACATAAATAAATGGTGTGTGTGTGTGTGTGTGTGTGTGTGTGTGTGTGTGTGTGTGTGTGTGTGTGTGTGTGTGTGTGTGTGTGTGTGTGTGTGTGTGTGTGTGTGTGTGTGTGTGTGTGTGTGTGTGTGTGTGTGTGTGTGTGTGTGTGTGTGTAAGGTAATGAAGTCAAATAGAGCGAGGCCAGCTTTCGCCCGGCGACCGGGATTAGAGCTCTCCCGGCAAAAGCACATCCCATTGGTCTGATTAGAATTTCACACACGCTTGCAAACCCGATAACGTGGTTGGACGCTACGGCGGCAGTGACCACATATCTGGCTTTCTGACGGCATGACGAAGCCCCCCCCCACCCCTGCAGGCTAGATGTGGCACTACATGCTACCATGGGACGCATTATAATATAACCACACTGTCCATGGGCCATACACACACACACACACACACACACACACACACACACACACACACACACACACACACACACACACACACACACACACACACACACACACACACACACACACACACACACACGTGCAAGCACACAGTATCCTACAAGCACACAACATCACCGAATTACTTTGAAATGATATTCGTTATTAGTTCGCGCATGTTAAATTACTGACATTTTAGGCTCCGTTTCAACAACAACAGCTATTATTGCGCCACTTAAGCTTTTTACCCAGGGGGCAAACCCCCCCTTTTTTTGGAAACCTGCATTTGCCCTGCCATCAAAGGTTGGCCACCAGAAATAATATCTATGACCCAGTAGGATCACAACCTATATGGACAACCCGGTCAATTTTTTGCTGGAAATCCAATATGGCCGCCTCAATATTGGCCCCTATCAGAAAATAGCTTTGGCGATAACTTTTGAACCAGATGGGCTAGAAATGCAAACTTGGTGTCTATTTCATGGTTTCAGAGCATGAGAAACTCAATGGAATACTTATCTTTATGACCTGGACCTTTACTTTGCATATTTCCAAGATGGACGCCACCCGAAAATGAGTTTTACTATGACTTTTACAGTGACAGCTAACTGTTATGGCAAAAAGTCTGCTTTTTAAGCAATATGAACACATTTGGTCATTTTGAGCTTTCATTTCTATGTTGTCAATATGGCTGCAGTCATAAATAATGTATGGTATTACATTTTTGCTCAGATTCTATCTATAGTTGTGGGGATGATTGCAGTGAAAAATCTGAGAAAAAGCCCACAATGTATCTTATGTATCATTTTAATAAACTAACTATAATATAAACAGACACATGCACACTCCAAGACTTGCCAAAAACTTCAACTTTAGGGCTATACAAATTAACATAGTGGTATGCATTCAAGTAACATAACAAAATATAGACTACTTAGTGACAAACAGAGTAAAAGCGGATTTGAGGTTGCCTACAAAAGGTTCATTTTGACCTCTATGGTGCTGTCTTGCCTGCTTCTAAAGCCAATGATACTATGGTACAATGCTATTCACCGTCACTGTTGTCACGTGTTGCACTGATCCTGCTGCATCGTGTATCCAGTCCCTGTCAACGGCATCCTAAGTAGCATGGAATTTCCTTCTTTGCACAGGAACAGTTTTTCTGGCAGCCTTTGATACAGCTGCATGATATTGCCTTGTTCATTGACACAGCCCAGGCTGGCTCGGTAGATGCAAGGGGGACTGCATTGCTAGCACTGAGAGACCATCCATACTCTGCGAAAGAGGGAATATCCGGCTTGGCGATGTGTGCACATTTATCTATTATGGTTGCTAGAGCAGTTCTTCTCAGGTGCAGGTCAAAGGAATTCTCTGTCGGGGGCAGCAGCTTTAAGAGGGTTGATGAACTATTGAGGAACTTGTACACTCTAAGCTTACTCAGGTCAAAATCCTCTGGGTGGTCCGCTTTGGATGTATATACAGCAATTGTGAGGTCTTGTGCCTGATTGATGACGTCATCTGAGAGGGAATCAGAAGAGTTTTCACCAAACTCCTCAAGTGCAGGGAGATCCAGACACATGCTGGCCTTGAACCATGCCTTCTTCCCAGTGAAGAAGGGATAGCTGGTGGTATCTCTGCCACTTAAACTATGGATAAAGGGCAGGGCACGACACCGTGCGAGCCCCAGTGCTGATACCATTTGATGGATAGGAAGGTATGAATTTTGCTCTGTTCTCACCCACAGCTCTGGAAGGCATCTGAGATGGGTTGCTTTATAGTAAAGGCACATGATGATGATGTCTGTGTCATTGGCATGGATGACAACTCTGTCAACTTTGTCATTCTGGACACTGTACAGGGTGTGGAGTATTATTCTTGTATCAGCCTCCTGTTGTGTGGATTCTAGTGCAGGGACATCTTCAATAGACCCCTCCTTGATCACCACACTCATTGTCTCTTCTTTAAACCCCCCACCCAGGTAAAGATGTGTTGGACCAAGGGCCGACTTAAGTTTCTCATTTTCACACCATTCGTCACAGAGGAAACTCAATAGGTTTGCCTTGTTAGCTGACACAGCAAAAAACTCCCGAGGATCTGAGCTGTGTAATGCATACTGACTTCATATTCTTTCGAAGGTTTTGGTCGAGCATATCTGTGTTCTTGCTCAGCTGTCTTAAGACTAGGTCCACTGTACCGGTCACAACAGAAGTGAATGATCTCTGTGCCAGCAGGCACATCATTCAACAGCAGACGTTGGTATCGTTCAGCGATTGTTCCAAATGCTTCACCTTTCAGGAACGACCAATGGCGTATGGCATACATGGCATCAATAACTACTGCTGTTTTTCTGTCTTCTGTAGGCAGGTCAGGGATGCATGCAACTTTGGTCTCCTCTTTCAGGACCTTCACAAGGCTTGCCTTGGTACCTGTTCTCATCCTGCCATCTTCCTGGAAGAGGGAAGGGGGGGAAGTCACTGCACTCGTGGTTGCCTATAAAGTCAACAAGGTTGAGTCCCCCACCACTGGCTATGATTTGGGTTATGCGCAGGAGGGCAGTAATTTCATTGCTCTTGCCAGGTGCTGAGGTTTTCCCCTTCGATTCTTTGGATTTTGTGTTTTGAGTGTGGAAAGTGTTAAGCTTCATTATGCTTGTCTTCTTCTGATCACTGGACAGTGATTCACACAGTGCCTTCAGACCCAGTTTGTTCACACTCATCAAGTCGTCCTTGACTGTGGAATCAGCACACTGTCCTGTAGATATGTTGATCATGGATGATGTGCTCACTGTAAATGGGTTAGTCTCCACTGCTGCCATGACCTTGACTACCATCTCTGCATCCCAGGTTACACGACTCTGACCAGACTCATGGTGTGGGTTGGAGGAGTGGAGGTGGAGCATAGACTTGAGCTCTGCAGAGATAGCTGCAGCGAGTGGTTTTGTGTAGACCCATTTTGTCCGGGCAGCAGGGCTGAGTGTAATGCCATCCAGACCGCTTGCTTCCTTGGCATCAGCATTATAGGTCTGCTCCAGTAGCATGTCAAAAGCAACACTGTTGTGGCTGCCATCTGCTCGTCTGCCAACAAATACACCTGCCATCAGTGCTTCATGTACCTCTGAAGCTGTTTCTGGTAGTTTCTTCATCTCAGCCAAATACAGAGGTAAAGATTGCTGCCCGTACTTGTAGTGGCCTGCTGCAGTGAGGTAGGGTAGCATTCTTGCTGATTCACAGAGATGTCCTGTCCAGTCACCTTCCCGATCGTAGTAGATAAACCTTTGGAGAATATCTGACATCTCCAGGAAGGTTGCCCAGAGGACTGCAGTTGGTTGCCCATTCAATGATTCCTGAAAAAGCAGCAGCTGCTTTCCTAGGACTGCCATCTCTGGACGCCTCGCCTGTATAGCAATGCAGTCCCCCTTGCATCTACCGAGCCAGCCTGGCCTGTGTCAATGCACAAGGCAATATCATGCAGCTGTATCAAAGGCTGCCAGAAAAACTGTTCCTGTGCAAAGAAGGAAATTCCATGCTACTTAGGATGCCGTTGCCAGGGACTGGATACACGATGCAGCAGGATCAGTGCAACACGTGACAACAGTGACGGTGAATAGCATTGTACCATAGTATCATTGGCTTTAGAAGCAGGCAAGACAGCACCATAGAGGTCAAAATGAACCTTTTGTAGGCAACCTCAAATCCGCTTTTACTCTGTTTGTCACTAAGTAGTCTATATTTTGTTATGTTACTTGAATGCATACCACTATGTTAATTTGTATAGCCCTAAAGTTGAAGTTTTTGGCAAGTCCTGGAGTGTGCATGTGTCTGTTTTTTATTGTAGTTAGTTTATTAAAATGATACATAAGATATATTGTGGGCTTTTTCTCAGATTTTTCACTGCAATCATCCCCACAACTATAGATAGAATCTGAGCAAAAATGTAATACCACACATTATTTATGACTGCAGCCATATTGACAACATAGAACTGAAAGCTCAAACTGACCAAATGTGTTCATATTGCTTAAAAAGCAGACTTTTTGCCATAACAGTTAGCTGTCACTGTAAAGGTCATAGTAAAACTCATTTTCGGGTGGCGTCCATCTTGGAAATATGCAAAGTAAAGGTCCAGACACACCTAATCATAAAAATAAGTATTCCATTGAGTTTCTCATGCTCTGAAACCATGAAATAGACACCAAGTTTGCATTTCTAGCCCATCTGGTTCAAAAGTTATCGCCAAAGCTATTTTCTGATAGGGGCCAATATTGAGGCGGCCATACTGGATTTCCAGCAAAAAATTGACCGGGTTGTCCATATAGGTTGTGATCCTACTGGGTCATAGATATTATTTCTGGTGGCCAACCTTTGATGGCAGGGCAAATGCAGCACACCCCCCTTTGCCCCCTGGGTATTTAAGGAGAATATCGTCTCTGTCAGGTGGAAACCTTACACGTCCGAAACTGTTTCGGGATTCAAATACAAGAAAACGGCAAAAGCAGCAGATCTACAAGCTCGAAAAGTGTCGCTACGCACCGCATTTCGAGCTTGCGGATCTGCTGCTTTTGATACTTTTGTGTGACGCTGTAGTATGATCAAGTAGGGGCGTTAATTTACAACAAAAAAAAACACAAAGAGTGTAGAATATGGAGATAAGAGGTTTCTGCCCGACAACAACGATATAACTCGGGTCAAGACAAAAATGTATTGGGATTCATAGGCTGTATTCACAGCAGCCATATTATGAAGACATTCACAGGTGTTACCAATGATACTAATGAAGGCTCTGTTCCATTCTGGTCAAACAGAGTCAGGGTGCTGATATTGTGCATGTTGGCTCACTGGAAACACTCTGTTACACCAATGGGTCTACAGTTGGGGTCTAGGGACCCTCATGGACTTCCAAATGGCCCCTTACGGGTGTGTAACTCTGAGAATGTACAAATGGAACCAAATGGACCCATGTGTACACTCTCAGAGTTGTGGGGGTCGTGGAAACCACTGTGCTAGACTAAATGGAACAGAGCCTTCATTAGTATCATTGGTAACACCTGTGAACAGGGTCCCCACGGTCATGAAATTCCTGGAAATATTTTGAAATTAAAAAAGAAATAATCCAGTACTGGAAAAGGTTTGGAATTGATCAAACTTAATCAAAGGTCCTGGAATTTATCAAGGGTCCTGGAAAAATATTTGGCTATGCATTGTTTTTGGCTATTGATTTTTTTAAATACAAAACCTTTTCATAAACATGTATAACATTACACGAAATATGTAACATAAGTAGTTTTTCGCCGACTGTGTAACACCCCATCCGCACTGCCAGCGATGCGACGCGACGAGAGCGGGCGATGAAATCTCATTCAAATACATGTTTTTGAATGAGACCGTCCTGACCTACCGCAAGCGACAACGAACCGTGCAACGACGTCGTCCACCCCTCCTATTTTCGCTCGCAGGCTCTATTTGAGCGAGGTTTCGCGGCTGTGCCCCACCCCCAAACACTTTTTATTGTTTTTTATTTATTTATTTTGCTACACTGCCTATCTTTGGGCATTGTACATAGGAGTAAGAGACACATTATTGCGCTGAATGATTGTTATATAGGCCTGGGAATTGGGCTAAATATTCTGGAAAAGTTTTGGAAATTCATTGCTAAAAATGTGTGGGGACCCTGTGTGAAGGAAGTGATAATATGGCTGCTGTGCATAGAGCCTATTGGGGCTGAGTACTTCATCCACGACTATTTAATCAAGCATTAATCAGAGAGAACGACCCACTCCACTCTTCATGTGGACAGCAGTGAGTGCCTCCTCACTTGAATTACACAGGAAATTAGACCCTTCATGAGTTTTTTTCTGTCTTGCTTTTTTCGACCGATATATAGGTTTGGCCGATACAGTATATCGGCCGTTATTTGACATTGTTGGTGACATTTCGTAACAATTATGCAGCCGTATGAATGTTTTCCCTATTGTAAGGGCTTTGAAATTGGCGGCCCTATATTTGAGTCCTTTTCCTATTTGGGGCAAAAATATTTTAATAGGGTGGTTACACATCGTCGCTGTTGGGCAGAAACCATATAGCTCCGTATTCATTTTTTGTAAATTAATGCCCTACCTAATAATACTACAGCGTCACACAAAAACATCAAAAGTAGCTGATCTACAAGCTCAAAACGTGGCGCGTTTCCACCAGACGGAGACAATATAAAATTCAGTTCGTGTGTGTGTGTGTGTGTGTGTTTTATATTTGCTTGTTTTGCTTGTTCAATCAATTAAAGTTAGTATACGTAAAGTTAAAGGTTCTTTTCATAATATTGAAGTATAAATGATAATTTATCAAACAGTTATTTGGGTTTATTTTTTATTAATTTATATATTTTTCATTTTGTTAATATAAGTTATATCTTCTCAAATAGAAACTTGAACCAAATCTAGTTTGTTTCCCCAAATAGATTTCAGGATTTTGCCCCCATTTTTTGTCTTTCACTTCTCACCACCACTGGGCTGTGTGTGTGCTGCGGGGAGTAGAGTAGAGTAGAGTAGAGTAGAGTAGAGTACTTGTCATATAAACCAACACCACTTTCTGACAAGAGGTTCTAAGTAGCAGTAGTGCGGGGGCCTGCTGGAGTTGAGCTATGATGTTAGCACTGGCGATGCACTTAATGCAATTTAACCACTTAAACCCTCTATTCTGAGTAGAACGGACCTAGGTTGCAACTGTACTTGGATCTCTTTGATATCATCTACAGTACACCAAATGTCACATTTGTGACACGTTGTGGGCCTGCAGATATGCTGTTTTTTTTTTTTTGCTAAAGTGGAAGCTGGGGTTCAAGTGGTTTAATGTCGCACTCGGTGGTGGAAAAAGTACTCGGATATTTTAGTGAAAGTGTCAATACTGTAATTTAGAAATACTTTGTTACAAGTAAAAAGTCCGGAATTCAGAATTGACTTATAAGTACACAATTATTGATATCAAAATGTACTTAAAGTACCAAACGTAAAAGTACTAAAATGTTTGAAAATAGCAGATCTACAAGTTCACAACGCGTTGCGGCTATTTTCATATAGCCTAAGATGTATAAAAAAAATAAATATCAACTACATGTAGTGGAGTAAAATTATAATATTTGCCTCTGAGATGTAGTGGAGTAGAAGTAAAAGTACTGAACATTGGAAATGCTCCAGTAAAGTAAAACATACCTCACATTTGTACTTGAGTACATGTACTTAGTTACTTTACGCCACTGGTTACACTGCTTTCTATCCTGCAGGAGTTTATGATGGATTGCACACAACAATTTGGCCTCTCATAGTCACCGAGTGCCGCGCTATGAGCTTGTAGATCTGCTATTTTTGAAAAATCGTGAAAATGTGTGCAAATCTTTGAATATATATATATATTTTTAAAGTGAACATTTTTAACTCAAATCTTTGCTTCTGGGGGGTCCCTGGAACAAAATATTTTGATGGGGGTCCGCAGCCAAATACATATCATTTTGGGGGTCCTTGACATGAGAAAGATTGAGCACCACTGATATAGAAACATACGCTTTTCAGAAAACTGTTGAGATTTAGGAGACTCGGCTTGAAGTTGTGTCTGCTAGTGTGCAAGGCAAAAACTTGGGCGCGCCGCGTTTTCTGCTTGTTACTCATAAAAACAGCGTGTACTTAACAGCTTAACTTAAAAAAACTGACATTTGAGATACTGTGATTATGTGTACTCTGTCACAGATCACGTGACACTCTTAGGCTGACGTTAAATCACTGACCTTTATTATTTTCCGCATGAATGGAAAGCGCCCCGTGGTGAAAAGCATTGGAGCTGTGCTGCTGAGAGAGATCTCTGATAGTGTGAGTGAGTGAGTGCACTCCTCCTTTCCCCGGAAGGCTGTTGTTGTTGACATTACTCTACAATCATTAGCAGTATAGCAACAGCAATAGGCTCTATGCACAGCAGCCATATTGGAAAGATATTGGGCCTCTTCTTACTTCCTTCACGGGTGTTGCCAATGATACTAATGAAGGCTCTGTTCCATTCTGGTCAGGGTGCTGATATCGTGCATGTTGGCTCACTAGAAACACTCCATTTTGGTTCCCAAATGGCCCCTTATGGTGGGTGTGTAACTCTGACAGTGTACAAATGGAACCAAATGGACCCTTACGGGTCCATTTGGTTCCATTTGTACACTCTCAGAGTTATGGGGGTCCTTGAAAATAAGACAACCACTATGCCACACTAAATGGAACGGAGCCTTAATTAGTATTATTGGTAACACCTGTGAAGGAAGTAAGGAAGGGGCCCAATTCATTCCTATTGAGTGACTTGGGAAAGTCCTTTGTTGCCAGTAGCTATCAGGCTATACAACCAGTGGAAGAAGTACTCTTTGTGTTTTACTTAACGAGGCCAACACATATCCCACAAGCCAGGAATTGAGAGAACATTTAACTGTCTTGTTTTTCATTCACATCAACTTTTGACAGTGCAGTTAATCGGTACTTTGCTACTTTTTTTTCTTTTCTGCAACCACACAGCTTCAGTATAAGCTGGTCGAATGATGCGCTTGTCATGTTATTCTGTCCGTTCAATAATGCAAGGCACGTTGTGCATTTTCTGAAAGATGCTCCACAAATAAAACGTTTAACTCATTTCATTATTCGTCCTTAGAGGAAAACAGAAGCTGTAGGGAGAGAGCTTCACACACACACATGTCAGTGAGTAGACATGGTGCGACCTATATTTATACTTTAATCAGTCACCGTATGTTAACGAGGCCTTTTAATAATTTAAACCAGTGGTTTTCAACCTTTTTCATGCCAAGGACCCCTAAATTGATATCCATTTGGACCCCCATCTGAAAATGTTTAATGCCAGGGACCCCCAGAAGCAAAGATTTGAGTTAAACATGTTCACTTTTCAAGATGTTTCAAAAATAGCAGATCTACAAGGTCATAGCGAGGCACTCCGTGTCAATGTTGTTAGTTACTGGCAGTGGTTTAAAGTAACTCAGTACATGTACTCAAGTATTGTACAATTTTGATATACTTTTAATTTACTGGAGCATTTCCAATTGTCTATACTTTTGCTTCTACTCCACTACATCTCGGAGGCAAATATTGTACTTGTACTCCACTACAATTATTTGAAAACAAAAGTTACTAGTTACTTTGCAGATATAAATTATGACATTATAAAACATACATTAACTACTTCAGCCCTATTTTATACATAGGCTATTTGAAAATAGCCGACATACAAGCTCGCGTCGCGTCGCAATGCGACACGTTGTGAGCTTATAGATCTGCTACAGTACTTTCAAACATTTTAGTACTTTTACTTTTGGTACTTTAAGTACATTTTGATACCAATACTTTTGTACTTTTACTCAAGTAAACATTTTCCACCACTGGTTACTGGGAAGTCGAATGTCAAGAACTTCCACAGAAATATGAGTTAGAATCTCAAGGGAAACTGTACCGGATTGCCTGGTTGAGTCACCATTATTAGGAAATGTGCCCATAATCAATTGCATGTGTCTGCTCGCTCATACATCAGTTGCAATGAATCCGTTAACATGAGGTTTTTAGCTCTGGTCCATAGACCATAGGGCTAACAGTTAAATAGTAACTGTTAAAGGGATAGTTCACCCCCAAAATGACTTTTTTTCTATCGATTAGTCATCCCATGGAGACTTGAATTCATGGATATTTTTTTTGTTTTTGTCGCATTCCTAAGCCAATAGTTTGGCCGCCGTTCCGGTAGGAGACACAAAGAGTCTCCTTTGTGTCTCCTACCGGAACTGCTGCCTTCCGGTCTGCTGGTCATCAAATATGTGACAAAAACAAAAAAAATGATCCATGACTAATCGATGTTCTTTTTTTTTTTTTGTGAACTATCCCTTTAAGGGCTTGATTTAATTCACCTCGAAATAACACATTGAATTAAGCCCTCCAAATTAATTAAGCCCTGAAATAATGACTGCCCCCACAGTCATTATTTCACTTTCAGACTGAATAATGGAGTGAAACTAAATGAGAATTCAGTCTGAGTGTCAGGCTAGTATGATCAAGTACTGCGTTAATTTACGAAAACTACACAAAAAGTTAAAACATGGAGATAAGAGCTTGTAGATCTGCCATTGTCGACAAATCTTCACCCCCCAGAATAGGGACACTAGGGTTCATATGGTTAAAGACGGGGTGCCGTGATTTTCAGTGATTTTTTTCCCCCCCTAAAACATAATCATCAGGTATTATGGTTATACTAGGAGGAAGAGTTTTTTCAAAAAAGTGTACAGAAAGTGTTAAAATTATGTTTTTATGTGGACACGCCTCCAGTTCAAGTAATTATACCTGGTTCTCACCTTAGCACCTCCTCCACCACCTTAGCACCACCCACCTGTCCTAGTCCCTCCTCCTCCTCATGCCCACACCTGTTGTGATATGTTAATGAGGGGGAGGGTATATTTTTACTATGTCACTATATGGCTGTTTTTCTATTGGCACGTTTGACCCGCAAGGTTTCAGCCTCCAGGAAGAAACTCAAAATAGTCAGAGAAGACATACAACACCATAAAAACACCACCAGAGGGCTTAATGGAGTTCTATCAACCTCATAGACACATGAAAAACAGAAAAAGTGCAAAACCATGGCACCACCTCTTTAAACAATGGTGACAATTAACGCCTCCTATAACATTACAGTCCCCGCCTTCAGTGAAAGGTTCAGTGATTTGACACCAGGTTAAACAGTGGATTTAAGGACCGGTCTGACCGGATCAACCAGCCGTATAACCTTTTCACTTTTAGCATTACCTTCACCGTGCCAAAGATTTCCTGTACAGCGTAACATTTCCTATACAGCATAGCATTTCCTGTACAGCAGTGGTGGAAGAAGTACTCACATTTTTTTCACTTAAGTAAAAGTATCAATACCACAGTCTAGAAATACTCTATTACAAGTAAAAGTCTGGTGTTTAAAATTGACTTGAGTAAAAGTACAAAAGCATCTGGAATAAAATATACTTACTGTACTCTCATTATGCATAATGTCCCATTTCACAGGTTCAGTATGTATACAAATCTTTTGAAAAAAGCTGAAGTAGTAGCGCTAAAGTGTTTAATGTATGTGTTTCGTAATAATCATCAAAATCTACAAAGTAACTAGTGACTCAAGTTTTCTAATAATTGTAGTGCAGTAAAAGTATAATGTAAGTCTACCAAGTCTTAGAGGACAACATTGTTGATGTGGTCCGCCCATGTGACACCCAGTGCCATCCGTAGCCAGGAACCTCTCTCAGAAGGGTCCATGTTTTACACTCTTGAGCAGGGGTCTTCAACGCTTGTTCAGGCCAGGGACCCCTTAGCTGAGAGAAAGATGAAGTAGGGACCCCCCACTACATATTGTATAACATTGTGTTGCAGGTTAAACTTTTTCCTAGGTTTCATAGATGGCTTCATAAACTTGTTTGACAGCTCTGCCAAGCATTGTGCTGGATTCATGTTAAAGTGTATTTTCAAACATTTAACCACTTAAACTGTCAATACTTTAGTAAACTTGACCTTTCACTCTGTACTTGGTCTCTTCTTCTTTCCCTGTACACCAAGCGTCTTTGCCGAAAATAGCCGATCTACAAGCTCTGCAGCGCGAGGCGTTGTGAGCTTGTAGATCGGCTATTTTCGGCTAAAGTTCTCCTCAGAAAAGGGGATGCTAGGGACGGGTTCAAGTGGTCAATGAAAAAAAAAAAGAAAAGATCATATCACACAAAAATTTAGCGGCCCCTCTGTAGTAACTTTGAGGACCTCCTAGGGTTCCCGGACCCCCTGTTGAAGACCCCTGCTCTTGAGGTTAAAGGGACAGAATTTCAGGGTACAGTAGTGGGGTCCTTGAGGGAGTTCCAGGGGGTCCCCAGCTAAATGATGAATAGTTAAAGTAGCACATTTTTGCACACTCTCAG
>NC_139956.1:43768173-43790673 GCF_963454915.1 Gymnoscopelus microlampas | reverse complement strand
GGAAGCACTGCTCTGATTGGTTTAGGTCTAACCAATAGAGTCCGTTTGGATCTTTTTGTAACCGCCCCCTGGAAGAAAATCTACCGTTGATAGGGACCAGACTAATATCCACGCAGTGTGTCGTGTGATATTGTCTGGCTACGCGAGGCTACTGAAGTCCTGACGTCGTCAACCCCTTTACCCCTGGGTCACGGGTTATTTTCCCCATAGAATTCCCCGTAAATAAATCTTAGATTGTGTCATATAAGAATTGTGTCCCAAAAATAAACAAATCAGCCCGGCTATTATGTCAGGTATGTGACGCTGTGTCATTTATGTTTATACAGAAGACACACAGCTTTACCTCCATCTGAAACCAAACAACTAGTCCAAACTAGTCAGCCTCATGAACTGCCTTGAGGGCATAGTGGTGTTGAATGCCACCAAACTTCCTATAGCTGAATGAAGTCAAGTTTGGCTCCCCTGACTTCATCACACTCATTACTTACTGTCTTGGCAACTTGTCCACCCTCGTCAAAAAGACTGTGATATTTAAAGTAGTAGTAAAAGGTCCCTCCCCCCCATAAATATGATTCTGTTGGGAGGTCACAGCCTGAAATGTTGAGAACCACTGTTCCAACGTTGTTATCTGCTGGCTGGCTTGCTTTGCAATGATGTCATGCTTCAATATGAAAGGCCAAGGTTTTGTTAATGAAGTAAGATGAAGTCATACTATTGAAATACACCCCATCTCACTTTGACCCGTTGAGATGGCGAGCTGAAACCACTATCATTTATACGTTTGTCAATGTTTTTTGTCGTTGTCAGCACCAGAGGACACCTAAAAGGCAATGGGAAATGACACAGCACGCACGCACGCACGCGCGCGCACACACGCACGCACGCACACAGGTAACCTACGTGCCCTGCAGACTGTGTTCCAGTCATTTCCTGGGGGTTTATTGGCGCCCGAGTGGGACGTGTCCTTATTTAAAGGAGAGCTAAAGGTTGCATATCCCACAGCTCTCCTCTCCTCTCCTCTTCAGCTCTTTTCAGTAAACAGACCAATTTCGTCCAATCATGGAGCAAGAACTCTTACAGATTACAGGATAAACAAGTGCAATTGGAAGTGATGACACAACACAATGAGCAGAAAATGAGCTCAAGATTGGAGCTGGAACGCTTATAACGTCGAAGGTCTTTGTGCGGTTCTCTCTCCTGAGTCCTGATTGGATAAAATTGGTATCAGAACCTGAAAATATAGCAAAGATTACTATCATCATACTTTGTTTCTTTTTTCTTTTCTTTTTTTCTTTTTTTACAAAACATGTTACTTAACCCGAATCCTGATTATATTTTTTTAAAGCAGTGATGCTCAACCATTTTCATTTCAAGGACCCCCAGTTTGACATGCATTAGGCTACGGACCCCAATGCAATGGCTTTTCTATCTCTGGGACCCCAATTTATATTGTAAAATCAATGTTAATTTAACTACAGGTCCATTTGGTTCCATTTGTACACTCTCAGAGTTACAGACCCATAAGGGTCCATGTGGTTCCTAACTATCCATCATTTAGCTGGGGACCCCGTGGAACTCCCTCAAGGACCCCACTTTGAGAACCAATGATCTATTCCACACCAGGCCATCAATCCCACACCAAGTGCGGACGCTCCATGGTAGATATGAGCTCACTGGTGGGCCCCACGCCCAAGTCCCCATCCAGTTGTTATGGGTGTTAAATATAGAACAGTCATGGTAAATATGAGATCACTGTGGGCTCCGATCCAGCAAGGGTAAGGCGCTGTGACATAAAGCAGAACCCTGCATTAAATGAAGTCACACTCTCTTTGCTGTGTCTCCACTACGGCGTCTGCTCCGCTCATTCTTTACTCTTTGACTGCCAGAGTAATATACATTAATCAACTCACCCACTGCCAGCGTTTTCGTGTTTTTTTTAAACCTTTTCAACTGGTCGCATAAAGTTTAGATCCATTATGATCTATCGCCGGACCGTGTGTAAACACAAACGGTATCTATGGCCGTCGCTCAGAGGGAAAAATGTTCACCCGCGAGGTGCCTTTCTTTGTCGCAGGCACGCTGGAAACAGCATCTTCTTCTCCGTCTTTCCCACCTCCCTAACTGGCCACAGAACATTTATATACATTATGATCGTTTGTCAGAGCGTTGGTAAACACAAAGTTGAAACTACTGTCTCTCGCCAAATCCCGGGCAAAACTAGTCAACTCAAGACACTGGACTGTTTCCGGGAAACCAATAAACAGGAAGTGAACGGAAGCTTGTACATTGGCTATGTATGTATGAATCAGGTATTGCATCAATTAGGTAGGGTGATATGTTTTGGTTAAAACTAAAAGTTTTTGTTAAAAGGTTAAAGCTCTATATTCTGATAGTATTCATTGCTATAGAGTGTTTGTTCAGTAACAGGAGTCTCCCTGTCTCTCCGGCTCTTTATTAAACAGAAAACATATTTTCAGGTAGGTGACAAAATGTCAGCCAATAAGGAGAGAGTACCCATTTATCAGCTTCATTTTTATAGTGATCCAGTTCCAATTCTCATTTCTTAGTGTCATCATCACTATGTCACTAGTTTAATCTGTATCCTTCCTGAGTTCTCTATCCTGATTGGATAACATTGGTATCCTGGCCTGCAAATGCATTTTCTGTTTAATAAGAAGCAGGAGAGACATGGAGACTCCCGTTACTGAACAAACACTCTATAGTCTATAGCAACAAGTACTATCAGAATATAGAGCTATTTAACACAGATTTTAACCAAAGACAATCACGTACCCTACCTTTAAGCATTACAACAGCTAATTGTTCAAAAAGGGAAATGTCGTGGAGAAAGCTCAAATTGCAATTGGCTCGGAAAAATGTCTCAAAGACCCTACTGTTTTCTACAGCAGTGCTACAGTATTACTGTTATTCTATAGAGGCTAATATACTGTGCAGTAGCGGTTATATGAAGTAGCTGTCAGTGTGACGTCAATAAAGACTATTCACAATACACAATGGTGTTCATATAACAATCAATATCTCTTCCTTATGTGAGGTACTCCCCCATTCCATCACTCCATGTGCGTTTGGCAGCATTCTCTCCGTTGACAGCTGGAAGGCACATTGCTTCCAGGTTATTTTCATTCCCATTCAATCTGTGAACGCATCTGTGTCACTTTAGATTTCTTTGGCTCATAGCTTTGAGCTTGTAGATAGATAGTGATACACGCTCATAGCTTTGAGCTTGTAGATCTACTATTTTTAGGAAATAATATTGTGAAAATGTGTGCAAAATGTCTGCAAATCTTTTAATATATATACATACTATGAAGTGGGGGTCTGCGGACAAATACATATAGTTTTGGGTGGTCCTTGACATGAAAAAAGTATGTCAACCACTGATATTATATAGCATTAGTTTAAAAAAAAAGAAAATGTTCGCTTTAAAAAACGATTTGCACCACTTTTTTAGGATTTTTCAAAAAGAAAAAAGCAGATCTACAAGCTCTTAGCATTGCATTTGGTGCCACACTACGAGCTGTTGAAGACCCACTGCTTTAAAGTATGTCTACATTGTGGTAATGCTACTTTTATTACAAGTAACACATCTGAGTATAGCCTGCTGGTTCCACCACACCGCTGCCTATACCAGGGGCCCAGCACGTACATCATAATTGGAAATTGGCCTAATATGAATCACGACGCCGAGCTCTATTCAATCAGCCGGTTGAGTCAGCCAGCGTGTGGCCGTTTGGAAGGACGTCGGAAGGACTTTTAGCGAAAGCAATTTGATCGATGCAGTTTTTAGCACCTATGACCGGCGTCAGTCCTGTGCCTTCTGACCAAGATTATAATAGTTTTGGGTTTTACATTTTGATGTAGTTTTTTTTTTTTTTATACTCTGGGTTATCCTTGTATTTTGTAATACAAACTTAAAGGGATAGTTCACCCCCAAAATGACTTTTTTAATATTGATTAGTCACCCCATGGAGACTTGAATTCATGGATATTTTTTTGTCGCATTCCTAAGCCAATAATTGGATGACCGGCAGCGGTTCCGCTAGGAGACGCAAAGAGTCTCATGTGTGTCTCCTACCGGAACCGCTGCCTACCGGTCCGCTGGTCATCGAATTATTGAAAATATCCATGAATTCAAGTCTCCATGGTGGTGAATAATCGACATTTTTGGGTGAACTATCCCTTTAACAAAGGATATCATTTAAAAATGTATTCAGTTACAGATGACCCACCAACCATCCATCCACAAACGAAAACTAAGGGCATTTTTGTCTATAATCTCAGTTTGTTTTAGTTGATTTTGTAAACACACAATACAGTTCCAGTTTTCGTTTTGTTTTTTTTATCGATTTTTTTATTTTGTTCAGTTAACACATTGGCTGCCATCTTCTTTTTTTTTTCTACAGTAGACTGCCAGACTTTTTCAATGAGAAAAAAAAAGTACTTAGGAGCCGAGATACAGAATTTTTAAGTTTTAAGTTACAAGGAAGTGGATGGGAGTCTAAATCTTCGGAAAATCATATCTCCTTGGTCTTTGGGTCAAAAAAAAAAAAAAAAAAAAAAACTCTTATTTTGAAAAAAAAATGTTTTCGAAAGAACGCAGATCTGCGTCCATGGCAGCGTCGGGTCTTTTGCGCAAAAGAACGCAGATCTGCGTCCATGGCAGCCAATGTGTTAACGGAAATGTTTTTTTCAATTTTTGTTTTTGTTATTTTGTTAGTTTCCGTTAACTATAATAACCTGGCTTCTGACGGCTCATTAGAAGCAACATGAAGTCGTGCTGTGAAATGAAAACCGTAGAAAGGTCATGACCCGCAGACGAAAGCCATGGATATCATTGCTGTCGTCGGGCAGAAACCTCCCATCTCCATATTCGTTGTCGTTTTTGAAAGGTAACGCCCTACTTGATCACACTACAGCGTCACACAAAAGTAGCAGATACACACGCTGAAAAGCAGCGGTGTAAAGTAACTAAGTACATTTACTTAAGTACATTGTTGAGGTATTTGTACTTTACTTGAGTATTTCCAATTTCCAATACTTTTACTTCTACTCCACTACCTCTCAGAGGCTAATATTGTAATTTTACTCCACTACAATTATTTGAAAACTTTAGTTACTTTTCAGATATAAAATATGATATTATAAAACATACATTTACCACTTTAGCCCTATTTTATACCCAGGCTGTTTGAAAATAGCCGATCTACAAGCTCACAACGTGTCACGTTGTGAGCTTGTAGATCTGCTATTTTCAAACATTTTAGTACTTTTACTCTTGGTTCTTGTAAGTACATTTTGATGCCAATACTTTTGTTCTTTTACTCAATTTTGAATTCTGGACCTTTACTCGTAACAAAGTATTTCTATATTGCAGTATTGGTACTTTTACATGAAGCATTTGAGTACTGCGTTCCTAGTCTTCATGGACTAAAAAAAAAAAGTTTTTGAACCACTGCAAATGAGCAAAACAGTTGGGCATGTTCTCTTAACTCTATAGCCCACAGTCCAAACATAACAGCTTGCTTTGGGGCCCAAGCTGGTCTGTGAGCGATTATCTTCTCATTACTCTGCTGTCCCCGCGCGCCCCCAGCCCCCGAATCCCCCTTGAAATAGTACTTGCGCGGAAAACACCCGGAAAACCCCCATCCTTGTGAATCAACCAGTGTTTAGAGAGAGAGAGAGAGAGAGAGAGAGAGAGAGAATGAGTAGCGATGCTATCTTTGCTGAAATGCATCACGGTGCTGTGGTAATTTCATCATGCAAGCACGCACTGAGCAAATGTGTTTTGCACACAACCGGCTTGGAAGTGGCTTCGCTTTTTTTTTTCACCGGAGTGTAAATGTAGCAATGAATGAGACGCTTTGATTAGAAATGACACCATAATCCTCATGCTTTTCCATTTAGACTGAATGTTTTCCTTTATCCTCATCTTGCGCTAATGCACGCTAACTGTTTCGCCAGGTTTTATTTTTGTTGTTTCTCACAAGTGTTGCATCATCCGTTGTCCGTAGGGTTGCCAACATCCAGAACTGGAGAAACGGGACACATGCACGCGCGCGCGATTTTTTTCGGGTTTATTTTTTGTTACTTTATTTCGGTTTTAGAGTTAGGGTTAGGGTTGGGAACAGGCTGACATGCCACACAAACAATGATGTCGTTCCCACCGGAGAAAATCTCACACACACACACACACACACACACACACACACACACAAGCACTCGTGCGAGCACTGTGCCTGCCCTGTCAACTGAGCGGTCCTAGCGCCCTTCGCATACAGCACACAAACACGCAGCCAGACACACTGCAGTGTGCGCAAACAGAAATATATTTTTTATTTTTCCCTTTGCACCGGAGTCCGGGACAAACAAAGTCCCGTACGGGATACGCCCCTTTTGGCTCAAATACGGGGCGTCCCGGCTAATACGGGACTGTTGGCAACCCTAGTTGTCCGTCAACGACACAGCCGTCTGTGCCTTGACTTCTGTGCGCTGACTGCGCCAGGCTCTCTCTCCCCCCCCCCCCCCCTCCCCCCCCCCCCCCCCGCTACTGCAAGGCGATAGGAAAACGCCGTTCGCGCAGTTGACAGTTCAGAAACCCGCCTTCCAGTGACATCATCGATGGTGAATTTCAGCTAATAGCTAATAGCTAAAAACTAGCCAAAGAAAAACATAAAGATGTAAAGGGGGATTTGAATCCGTTAAAGTGAGTCTGAAAAGGTGGGTTTTGAGGGAGGCTTTGAACACGACAAGGGTGGCGGGAGACTTTGATGTGAGGTGGGAGTGAGTTCCAAAGGGGGGGGGGGGGGTGGGGGGGGGGCTGCAACTGAGAAAGACCTGACCTGTCACCAGAGCGGGAGGGAGCGGGAGGGGGCCAGAGAGGTAGCGGGGGAGCCTGGTTGGTGAAGTAGCCCTGCCTGAAGCTTCTTCTTTTTTTAATTTGTATTGCTGTGCACACACTCTCACTCAAAAGCTAATATTTTGTTTTTGTTATGTCCGTCCGTCCGTCCGTCCGTCCGTCCGTCCGTCCGTCCGTCCGTCTGTCTGTCTGTCTGTCTGTCTGTCTGTATGTCTGTCTTTCAGAGTGACGGGTGGGGAACTGTTCGAGGACATCGTTGCCAGAGAGTACTACAGTGAAGCTGACGCCAGGTCAGTGTAGACGCTGTCTGTCCTGTGTGGTGATGGTGACCCTTCACTTGTCCTGTGTGTGTGTGTGTGTGTGTGTGTGTGTGCGTGTGCGTGTGCGTGCGTGTGCGTTTCACCTCTTTCAAACTTGTTTAAGCTCAACAACGCGGTGTGATCTTGTAGATCGTCTATTTTCACTGTAAGCCTTCAGTGGTTACTGATAGCAAGCATTGCCATATAGTGTGTACAACAAGTGTGCAACAATAGGGGGGATATCCCAGTCTCTCCAGCTCTTTGATAGACAGAAAATAAAATTCCATGCAGGCGGGTTTCAAATTTGTTCCAATTTGTGCCAATTTGTGCTAATTGTGTCTGCTTATTTATTTTAGTCATCACTTCCAATTTCACTTGTTTATCCTGTGTATGCTGATTGGATAGAATTGGTATCCCAACTTGAAAATGTACTTAATGGCCAGTGGTGGCAAAAGTACTCCCTTTTTTTACTAAGTAAAAGTATCAATACTGCAGTGAAGAAATACTCTGCTACAAGTACATGTAAGGTATTCAAAATTTACTTGAGTAAAAGTACACAAGTATTGGTATCAAAATGTACTTAAAGTACCACAAGTAAAAGTACTCATTGTGCAGAATGTCCCATTCAAAAGTTCAACAAATATTTTCAAAATAGCAGATCTGCAAGCTCACAATGTGTCGCGATGCAACGCATTGTGAGCTTGTAGATCGGCTATTTTCAAATGGCAGAAATATATGTAGGGCTGAAGTGGTTAATGTATGTTTTTTGGTAATAATCCAAATCTGCAAAGTAACTAAAGCTGTCAAATAATTGTAGTGGAGTAAAAGTACAATATTTGCCTCTGAGATGTAGTGGAGTAAAAGTATTGAAAATGGGAAATACACCAGTAAAATAAAAAAAAATCTTCAAAGTGTGCTTAATACAGTACTTAAGTAAATGTACTTAGTTACTTTACAACACTGTTAAAGACCTAGAGAGACAGGGCGACTCCTGTTACCGAGCAAACACTCTGTAGCAATGACTATCAGAATAGTGCTATTTATTTAACACCTACTTTAACAAAAGAAAATCACTCACAGCTCCTTTTGATGCACATCAGAGCGAACAAGGAACACACTATAGAATGACTCACTCACACTCTCACACATAGTAGACATTTGCATATTCTCTCTCTCTCTCTCTCTCTCTCTCTCTCTCTCTCTCTCTCTCTCTCTCTCTCTCTCTCTCTCTCTCTCTCTCTCCACTTTCTATTATTAGCAGTTAAGGAATGGAAGTCGGCGTGTAGTTTGTGCATACATAATTCATTCATCATCGGTGTTATACGTTAACGTATGGTTCCATTACTAGCTGTAGCGGAGTGCTTACATGACGTGCATAATATGCAGTCTCTCCCCCTGTTATGTGTACGTGTGCGCGCCTGTGTGTGTGTGTGTTTGGGTGTGTGTCAAGAGTTAAAATCCCCTTCTCTTTGATGTTCCTGCCATCTGCTGTTTTGCTTTCCCTCTATTTATATTTCTCTGTTAAGTTTTTGTACCTCACTCCCCCCCCAAAAAATTGAAAAATCCAACCCAGACGGAATCCACAGAATTTCGCAATCTTGTCGATACCGCTTTAAACGTCCGCCTCTCCCAAAAAGCTGCTCCTGGGTTATGATTTGTGTCAACAATCTTGACTTTCATAATATCTAGAGATGTGTCACCACGTCTCAACTAGACTGGCAGAGCATTTAGATCGCTGGTTCTCAACCTATTGAGTTTCGAGGACCCCCACGTTGAGAACCAGTGATTCCGATAAATAAGATGGTAAATTAATGTGGATTCTGTGTTTGGGTTTAGAGTTTGTGCTAAGTTTTTTTATTTATTTTTTATATATAGCTATGAACGAAGTGTGTTTTAAATGTGACCATGGTGTGTGTTTAGCCTCTTCTGAGTGTGTGTTAAGCTCTCTCCTCTGTCATCTGGGAGGGTTAACTGTTTATTGCTGCCTGTGTTTCATCTGCTGGTTGCTGTGTATGGATGCAGCGGTTCTCTGTTTAATGTGACAGTTCACCATTGACGGTTCCATACGCATTTGTGAAATAACGACTTTACACGTCATTTGTTGCTGCCAAATTGGCTCCGTGACACCGGAGACATCGCCTCTCTGCAAATATATCCAATGGCGTTGCTCGCCAAACATAGCCGATATACAAGCATCGCGACATGTTGTGAGCTCATAGGTCGTCTATTTTTTTCCCAAAGATTTGTATCCCGCGATTGTGTAACCCATTTTTTCACCCAGTGCCAATTGTGTAAGTAATCCTGGGCGCTACACTCCCTCTGCCAGCCTAGGGGGAGCCTAGAGCCGAGCTCATGCCTCCTTCAATGCATGAGAGCTAGCAAGCCGCTGCTTATCGCCTGACAGTGGGGAGGTTCCCTGGTTAGAATGTAGCGTGTGGCAGGAACACGTTATTCCAACCAGTTCCTTTCCCCTCCATCAGGCAGGGGTGAGGCAGTATAGAGACCAGGATTACTGCATGTTTTGTGTGAGGGTACCTACCCTAGGAGACACGGGGAGGACATGCAAACTCCACACAGAAAGGCCCTTTCGCCCACCATAGGTCGTCTATTTTTTGGCGAGCAACACAGTTGGATTAATATATTGGCATAGCTTTTTTTTTCATACTGTACCGAAACCGCAGCCTGAAATCCAGACGTAGGCACTCGTTCAGCGTTATTTTATTTTTATTTGTTTTACTTCGCTTCTCCGTCTTGGCTATCATCTTGTTGTGCGTAGGCAAATCAGGAAGTGAATCGAAATTTACGTTGGAAGGCTCTGTCCCACCTCGCCGACAGACCTTTAGATTGGAAGCCACCGGTCCCGACCCGCACCACGGACCAATTAGAAGCCACGGATCCCGGGTGCCTGTCCCGCCTGGTCCCACCCATAGATATAGAAACCTATACCTCATTGGCCTCTGCAGTTTGTCGGAGCGACCTGTATCGCGGCCGTCATTTAACACATTGGGTGCCAAAACCGTATATATACTTCTTTTCAATTACAACTGTTGAGTGCCAAAACCGTATATACAGTATACTGTTTTTGAAAAAAAAAACATTTTTTCTCGGCTCATGTGTACTTTTTTTTTTACAATGTATTTTTGACTATTTTCAACTGGCTGCAACTATGGAACGGATTTCCGAATGTTTTTAATTTTTTTCCCCCGATTGTACGAGACCTCTATATAATGAATGGATGCTTTTTTTTTTTACATGGATTTGCTCGTCGTGGATTCTAGAGCTTTAAACAGTAAAGCGCAGTCAATGGGGAGAATGCTGGCACCCAACGTAAGTTGTTATGAAAAAATGCTGGCACCCCATGTGTTAAGAGAAGGCGAGCTGCCACTCAAAGTGACTGCTGGCCAATCACAGCGCGTCTAACTGACTAGTTGCTGCGCGGCTGCCTCTTAAAGAGTTACGGGCCGGGTTACGAAAAGACCCGCCCCCCCACCTGCCTCTGATTGGCCTACCGAACGTCCCTTTCTGTGACGCGCGCGCAGACTTTTCCCGCTGGCCCTGCGGAAGCTGGTGCGCGCCCGAGACACAGACGCCTCTATGTGTCTATGGTCCCAACCCTTGGAAATAGCATGTTTTCCAGACTGAGAAGCCGAACGGAGCGAATCAGTCTGGAATCCCGGCTACCTAAAACCGTGACCTGAGGTTTCGAACCGATCCGTGAGCTCACTGAACCGTTGCATCCCTATTGTGTGTATATATACAAATATATTTGTTTATGTTTATGTTCATCTGTTCCTCTTCCTCTCCTTGGTGTGTTTTTTTTTCTTTCTGCTCCTCCACAGTCACTGCATACAACAGATTCTAGAAAGTGTAAATCATTGCCACGTAAATGGCATAGTTCACAGGGACCTGAAGGTTAGTAAAGAATGATAACAAGAACAAACAAAAACTAAAACAAAAAAACAAAGCACAGGCCTGCAGCACCTTGCCCTGCTCCCTCCCACCGCCTGGCCAATCAGCCAATTAACCAATCACTGATCAACAAAACACACAACCGCCCTCCCCCCAACCGGTCTAACCCACAGCCCCGACCTCCTGGATCTAACCTTCGCCCGTTGTTAAAGGTGCAGTAAGTGATCTTTTGTCTTTTTTGTCTTTCGTTAATGTGAGTGTTAAAAAGCTCTGTATTCTCATGGCAATCGTTGCAATAGAGACACACGGCCGGAAGCGGAAGGCCTACAAATTCACGCCCACTTTTGACACGGCGCCGCTACTCGGGGTCCGTTAGAACGATGAACTGCAGCTCTCAATGCAATCTCTATGAGAGGCATTGTCAAATGACAGAAGGTCCAATCTTCTCGGTTCAAAGCTTGTTGGGTGCGTGACTTTGAGGACATTAACACATTGACTGCCTGAATTATTTTCACTGCCTATTGTTATTCATGCCAGAGATTTTTCAATGAAAAAAAATAAAGTACTCAGGAGCCGAGATACAAAATGTTAAAGTTTTAAGTTAACAAGGAAGTGGATGAGAGTAAAGATCTTCGAAAATTCTCCTTGGTCTTTGGGTCAAATTAAAAAAAAAAAAGTAAAAAAAAAATATATATTTTTTTTTTTCCTAAAATCGAGTTAACTCGATCTTGGCAGGCAAGTGATGAAACGCTAAAATCGAGTTAACTCGATCTAGGCAGTCAATGTGTTAAGCACGCATTGACACCTTTTCGGGTTATTTGATTTTTTTAGGGGAGGCCAGGCGACCGCCTGTCCTGCCTCTACAATGGGTACGCCACTGGTCGGCGCTCTGCGCTCGTAAAGGCAGTGATGTCACTGAAATGCGACAACTTGTCTGTCTGCCGTCTACCCTCTGCTGTGTTAACATTATGGGTAACTCGTTAAAGTGGCAAATTAAATGTGAAACACATCAACTATTAAGAAAACAAGAAGATACGTTGACAAAGACACTCCATACATTTGGAAACATATTTTTATTTAAATCAATATCGTCTCCAGTTAATGTAGGATCATTTTAAAAGTAGGCTAATTCTCATATGCTCTCATAGAGATTGCATTGAGAGCTGCAGTTCATCGTTCTAACGGACCCCGAGTAGCGGCGCTGTGTCAAAAGTGGCGTGAATTTGTAGGCCTTCCGCTTCCGGCCGTGTGTCTCTATCGGTTGGTTATTTCAGAGTGGTCTGTCTCTCCAGCTCTTTAGTAAATAGAAAATGCATTGTCAGTTCGGGATTGACATTTTATCCAATCAGGAGAGAGAATTCATGAAGGATAAAAGATAAACAAGTGAAATTGGACGTGATGACACAAATAAATGAGCAGACACATTTGAAACTGGGAAAGCTATAACATTTAACGGGATAGTTCACCCCAAAGAATCCATTAGTCACCACATTTTTTTTTTGTTTTAGCCAATAATTTGATGACCAGCGGACCGGTAGGCAGCGGTTCCGGTAGGAGATACAAAGGAGACTCTTCGTGTCTCCAACCGGAACCGCTGCCGGTCGTCAAATAATTGGCTTAGGAATGAGACAAAAACAAAAGAAAATCCATGAATTCAAGTCTCCATGGGGTGACTAATCGATAGAAAAAAACTAATTTTGGGTGAACTATCCCTTTAAGCTGATACATGGGTACCCCTCTCCTGATGAGATGAAATTGGCAAACCGCCTAAACATGCATTTTCTGTTTATTAAAGAGACATTTACTGAACAAAAACGCCATAGCAATGATTACTATCACAATATAGAGATTTTTCACACGTAAAAAAAACCGTTTAGTTTTAACCCAAAAAATATCACTTACACTTCCTTTAAAGTTTGTCATGTGACTCGGGCGACGTGTCCCGCGGTTGGCCGGTTGGGTAGAGATGGTTGTGGCGTGGTGCCAGGACGGGGGAAGCGGGGCGGGGCGTCCCTCTCTTCCCCCTGCACGCCAGGCAGGGAACCACCCACCACACCCAGCAGCATGTAGCATCTTCTCCCAAATCCACACGCTCTGAAAGATGGCCGCCGCGAAGCTCGAGGACCCCGGGGAGACTGGAGAGAGGAGGAGGAGGAGGAGGAGGAGGAGGAGAAAGCTAGGACAAAGGAGGGTGTGGGGGGGGGGGGGGGGTTAGGAGTGTTCCCCAACCTGTGGGCTGTGAGTATATTACAATAGGATGCACAGCAGCCATATTGGAAAGAAATTGGGCCTCATTTTCACTTCCATCACAGGTGTTACCAATGACACTAATGAAGGCTTTGTTCCATTCCGTGTAGCACAGTGGTTCTCAAACCTTTTAATGTCAAGGACCCCCACAACTCTGAGAGTGTACAAATGGAACCAAATGGACCCTTACGGGTCCATTTGGTTTCATTTGTACACTCTCAGAGTTACACACCTTTTTAAGGTGCCATTTGGAACCCCCTCAAGGAACCATGAGGGTCCCTGGACCACACTTTGAGACCCGCTGGTGTAGCAGAGTGTTTCCAGTGAGAACAACATGCACAATATCATCACCCTGACTCTGTTTGACCAGAATGGAACAGAGCCTTCATTAGTATCATTGGTAGCACCTGTGAAGCAAGTAAAGAAGGGGCCCAATTTCTTTCCAAAATGGCTGCTGTGCGTAGAGCCTATTGGGCCTCCAAATAATTGGCAAAACACTAACAAGGGCCCTATCTTGGTTGAGAACCACGGGTCTAGAGCGCCTGTATAATACCTCAGCCTCCTCTGTCCTCTCTCTCTCTCTCCTCAACACTCCCTGGGGCGGCGCGGTGGCCGGGCGCTAACACCACTTCTGTTTTGAGACTCGGAGAGATACATGGAGGCCATAGGTGTGTGTGTGTGTGTGTGTGTGTGTTTGTGTGTGTGTGAGATGGCACAGTGAGGAGATGATTGTTTATTTTGGACGGTGTTGGCACGGCAACTGGCCCGTTGTTGCTGATCATCATCCTCGGCTGAATCATTTCCAGCCCTGCAAATTGGGAGATTTCAAAAATTGGGGCCCATTTCCAGCCATTAACACACTGTGTGTGTGTGTGTGTGTGTGTGTGTGTGTGTGTGTGTGTGTGTGTGTGTGTGTGTGTGTGTGTGTGTGTGTGTGTGTGTGTGTGTGTGTGTGTGTGTGTGTGTGTGTGTGTGTGTGTGTGTGTGTGTGTGTGTGTGCGCATTACTATACTTGCGAGGACCAAACGTCTCCACGAGTGTAGTTGAATTTGGGGGGAAAAAAGACATTGTGAGGACAATTGTCCCGGTCCTCACAAGAGAAACGGTTGTTTTGTGGTTTAGCCCATTCAATCCGGGAAGGCATCTCTGTCATTTTAGATTTCTTTGGCTATTCAAAAATAGCAGATATACAAGTATAAATAGCAGATTATGCAAGCTCATAGCGCGGCACCGAGTGCCACGCTATGAGCTTGTAGATCTGCTATTTTTGAAAGATTTGTGCAAATCTGTAAATGTTTTTTTTAAAGCGAACATTTCTAAAATGTGTTGTTCCAGGGACCGCCCAGAAGCAAATATTTGAGTTACAAATGTTCGCTTTAAAATGTATTCAAAGATTTGCACATGCCGCGTTATGAGCTTGTTTATAGGCTTGATTTGTATTTTGTTGTGAGCTCGTCGGCTCTTCTGCGTTGTGATTAAACTCAGGCTTAGGTTTAGGGTAAAATACAAATTATTGTCTTAACACGTTGATGTCCTCACAAGTATAGTAATACAAATGTGTTTGTGTGCGTGAGTGCGTGTGTGTGTGTGTGCGTGCGTGTGGGTTGGGGGGGTGTGCAGAACCAAAACACAAAAGGCCGTCCGCCACCATAAGCTCTCCCAGTCTCAACGCCGCAGGCAGACAGTGTGTGGTATAGCCTTTTTTCACTCACTAACCACACGCCCCCCTGCTGTTTGCATGCAGTCATTGCATTCAGCAGATCCTAGAGGCCGTGCTCCATTGCCACCAGATGGGCGTGGTCCACCGCGACCTCAAGGTGAGTACACCACACAGACACACACATGATGACCCCCCCCCGGGACCCCCCCACCCCCTCCCAAGACCACCCGCTCTAAAAAAAAAAAAAAAAACATGAGTGTTGAGTCGAACCTCCGAGACGGTCAAACTGGAACTTTCATCATTAAATGTGTAAACATACAGTATAAGTGATTACAGGGTATCTGCACGTAAGAAAGAGGCAAACATAATAGTGAAAATAGCCGATCTGCTAAGCTGGCGAGGCGTTTGTGAGCTCGTAGTTTGTCTGTTTTCACAATACTTATCTGTGGAACCGAGTCAAAATAAATGTAATGACTACAATTCCCAAGTGCTTGTCATGGTGGGGGAGGCGGGTCCCCAGTTGAAATATTATTATGTTGTTGGTGTTCTTCCTCACCTGTCCCCCCCCCCCCCCCCCGCGGTCTTCCTCTTCGTATCGCATTCCAGAGACCACATCCCTTGACTAGGCCGTCCCACATCGAGACCACCCCTCTGACCAGACTCTGACTTTCCTCCCTTTCTTTTTTTTTGACCCCCCTCCCCCCTATCCTGTGGGTTTCTTGCATCATTGCCCCCTCCTCCTCGTTTATCCTAAAGTAGTGTGTGGCTGTGTCTCATTGCTTAGTTACCAGTCATTACGTGATGCGGTATTCCTCTATTGCAGTGGTTTTCAACCTTTTTTGCGTCAAGGACCCCCAAATTGACACATATTAGCCCAGGGGCCCCCCATTTGAAAAGATATGCCAGGGACTCAACCATTTTGATTCCTTGGGGGTCCCAATCTACACAGCAGTATCATAATGAGTGTTCATGTAACTCTGAGAGTGTACAGATGGAACCAAATGGACCCGTTAGGGTCCATTTGGTTCCATCTGTACACTCTCAGAGTTACAGGCACACAAGGTTCAATTTGGTTGCTAACTATTAATTTGTCTGGGGACCCCCTGGAACCCCCTCAAGGACCACTGGTGGTCCCCGGACCACTGGTTGAAAACCACTGCTCTATTGCAACTACAGTGTCTTATAGCCTAGGTATGAAAATAACTAGTAACTAAAGTTTTCAAATAATTGTAGTGGAGTAAAAGAACAATATTTGCCTCTGAGATGTAGTGGAGTAGAAGTAAAAGTATAGGCTAATTGGAAATACTCCAGTAAAGTAAAAGTACCTCAAAATTGTACTTAAGTACATTACTTGAGTAAATGTACTTAGTTACTTTGCACCACTGGCGATTTGGTTCCATTTGCACACTCCTCTGAGCTACATTAACAGTAAAAGGATGGGTGACGGCCACAACCCTCCTAAGTAAGCAACAATCACAATATAAATGCACTGGGGAAAAAAACGACAACATCCGGCGTCATTAACTAAGCCTCATTGTCATGATAGTTTCTGAAAGCACACCAAGTCAAATTACCACCCTGTCGTACCGAAGTCAGTGGTGGCATCAACATGTACTTAGAGTACCTAGAGTAAAAGTACTCATTATGCAGCATGTCCCATTTCGTAAGTTTTCAACATCTCTCAAAGTAATTAAGTAACTAGAGTTTTCAAATAATTGGTAGTGAAGAAAAAAAAAAGTACAATAGTAGAATTATGAAGTATTGACAGCTTGTAGATTTGCTATTTTCAGAACATTTTAGTACTTTTACTTTCGGTACTGTAAGTACATTTTTATGCCAATACTTTTGTACTTTTACTCCAGTCAATTTTTAATTCCGGACTTTTACTTGTAACAGAGTATTTCTACATTGCAGTATTGATACTTTTACTCAAGTAAAACATTTGAGTACTTTTTTCCACCACTGGTGGCTTTGTTCGGAGCGTATGAACGCCTCCCTGGCTCTCCTCATTGTCCTCGTGTCCCTCCACGATGTTTGTCAACACGTCGGTTTCGCCTCAGCGCCGCTGATTTGCTTATCAAATGAGCCAGGTGTGTGTGTCGATGGTGGGTTCGGGGGGGATGGAGGGTCAGTCAGTTTACTCGCCACAATGAGCTCGGCATTTGCATTCGCCCCACAATGAAGATAAACAAACGCCTCTTCTCGTCCTAGCGACCCGACCCGTTGCTATGGAGAGCCAGTGGTGGAAAAGCTACTCAAATGTTTTACTTAAGTAAAAGTATCGATACTGTAATGTAGAAGTACTACCGGAATTGTAAATGTACTTGAGTAAAAGTGCAAAAGTATTGGTATCAAAAGTGTACTCTGTTACAAGTGAAGTCCACAATTCTAAATTTACTTGATTAAAAGTACCAAAAGTAAAAGTACTAAAATGTTTGAAAATAGCCGATCTACAAGCACACAATTGCGACGGATTGTGAGCTTGTAGATCGGCTATTTTCAAATAGCCTATGTCTAAAATAGGGCTAAAGTGGTTAATGTATGTTTTTATAATGTAATCATTTATATCTGCATCAAGTAACTAAAGTTTTCAAATAATTGTAGTGGAGTAAAAGTACAATATTTGCCTCTGAGATGTAGTGGAGTAGAAGTAAAAGCGTAGACAATTGGAAATTCTCCAGTAAAGTAAAAAATACCTCAAAATTTTTAGTTAAGTACGGTACTTGAGTAAATGTACCTAGCTACTTTTCACCACTGTGGAAAGTGCTGGCCCGAAACGCAAAAGGCAAAAAAAAAACATAATAATTATGAAACAAATAAAGCTGGAGAGAGGAAAGTACAACCACGGTGAACGAACAGCCCTCTGTTTGAACACCGGTGTTTGCTCAGCTGATTGAGATAAACATATTGGCCTTTTACAGGATAGCATTGTTGTCGCTGTCATTTTGAAACCTTGTGTCATTGCTGTTGGGTAGTGAGCTTGTAGACTTATTTCCATATTTCTTTTTGTAAATGAATCAGTGGTGTAAAGTAGCTAAGAACTAATCTCTCAAGAACAGATTCTGCTCTGCGTTTGAATCTGTCGGTAGCCGTGTTGACAACCCGTGCGCATTGGTTTCAAGTGGGCGTGCTATCAGATCAGGAAGCAGGCCGCGCTTTACCCAATCAAATGTAGTGGGCGGGATTTACGTGTATGCCGTTCCTTCCCCACTAGAAACAAGCCGAAACTCATTTAACAATAGACGGGTTTCCTGTTAGTAAACATGAGAGGATATGACCGCGCAGAGGAGGGGTAAGCCTATAGAGGGCGCCATTACCCGCAGCAGCTCTGGTCAAATGTCCATTCATAAAATAAATGATCTTCACCGGGTTTAATGAAAGTAAATTAAATTATGCAGTTTGTAATACCTTGTTTACTCAATAAAAATGATTTGTCGGAAGTTGGATCTGTTTGTATATAATAGCAGCATTATGCCTATTATGCCTATAATAGCAGAATTATGGCTATCTAACTCCCGAACACAACAACAGAGTGAACGGCGCAACAATTTGTTTCCCCCGAGCATGCGCAGATTGCGCATTCTGCTCTGTGATGACGTCGCGCGGGAATCCGTCTATTGCGTCCTCGAAGCCGACAAGACCACGGAAAGTTAGTAACATTTTAACTTGCTCTTTCATCATAGAAACAAGTGGGCTTATAACCAAAACGATCCATGTTCTCTGGGAGAAGTGGTGTTAGTGTTCCGTGGAGAAATATTGTTAGTGGGAATGAAAACATAGTCGCACCACCGGAAGTGGAGCGCTGAAGTTAGACCAAAAACCCTGGTTTCCTTGCGCACGGGTCCACCGTGTAGCCCCCCCCAGAGCCAAGTGAAAGAGTAAAAAACAGCAGAGGGCGCTGTTTTTCCTTTTTATTTGGTGGTGGGTTCCCAGATTGGCTAAGTACATGTACTCAAGTACTGCACTTAAGTACAATGTTAAGGTGTTTTTACTTTACTGGAGTATTTCCAGTTTTTCAGTACTTTTTACTTCGACTCCACTACATCTCAGAGGCAAAATATTGTACTTTTACTCCACTACAATGATTTGAAAACGTTAGATACTTTGTAGATTTGGATTATTATTACAAAACATGCATTACCCACTTAGAGCCCTATATACATTTCGGCCATTTGAAAATAGCAGATCTGCAAGCTCACAATGCGTCGCATCGCGACACATTGTGAGCTTGCAGATCTGCTATTTTCAAAAGATGTGTATACATTTGAAAACGTGAAATGGGACATTCTGCATAATGAGTACTTCTACTTTTGCTACTTTAAATACATTTTGATGCCAATACTTTTGTACTTTTACTCAAGTACATTTTGAATTCCAGACTTTTACTTGTAACGGAGTATTGCAGCATTGATACTTTTACTTAAGTAAAAAAAAATGTGAGTACTTTTTTCCCATCACTGAAATTAACGCCCTACTTGATCATGCTACAGTGTCACGCAAAATCATCAAAAGTAGCAGATCTACAAGCTGTTTAATTTATTTGAATCATGAGAAGTAACAGTTTTGAACATAGGAGGTTTCCACCCGACAGAGACGATGTCCAAAAAGGTAACAGTCTTCCACGCCGACATCTCGCCACTCCGACTAGTGGCTTCCGCGTGCGGTTAGGGTTAGGGTGAGGGTTAGGTATAGGGTTCGTTAACGTCGGAAAGGCGACATGTCGGAAAGCCGCCATGTAACCGTCCAAAAAGCAATGCTTTTCTAGCCTGGTTCCAGACCATAGACCCCGCCCACTCTCTGAGTGAGCCTCCTCTTCCTTCTGGTGTCATAATGTGAGCCTGTGGATTTTCGCGGTCGAAGAAAAACCTGTCAAATCAGAGTCGGGGGTGGGAGTGGTCTAACGACGAGCCAATCAGCGAATATCTGCTAAAACAAGCTGTGCGATGACCTCGGATGTAGGCGGATCCGTGGATCTCTTGTGATTGGTTTAGGGACATTTGAATCCCCTCCCCCTGGTAATCGCGGACACTGCAGCCAATGTCAGCCTGAAGCTCCACGCAGCTTCGGGCTGATAATCAGGCTAGTACTTTTCAGGAAATAAGGAAGCAAAGAACGTGCGTTAAAATGGACCCAGTTATATTTAGTCAAAAGCTTGTGTTAATATTTTTCCTCTGGTCAATATTTATACAACACAGACACACTTAACCACTTTACCGTTTTTTTTTTACAAAAATGGTTAAAATAGTCGATCACGGCGGATTGTGAGCTTGTAGATTGGCTATACGATAGATAGGCCGTGGTCAAACGGAGGGACGGACAGACCCACACACACGGTCAAGTGTAGGAGTGGCTGGCACCACTCACAAATATATGCACACACACACACACACACACACACACACACACACACACACACACACACACACACACACACACACACACACACACACAGACACAGACACACACACACAGACACACATGGAGCCGCTCCAGTAAATCAGTCATAGAATATCATTTCATAATCAGATATCCGTGAGATTTTAATGCCTCCCAACCGTTCTAGGGTCAGATTTGATTGAAAAGATAAATGATCGTACACTCGGGCATTTTTGGGCATTGTTGATGGCTCATCGTACAGAGGGTATAATTATCAGTACAGATATGATAATTATGGTACATCTGGCAACACCGAGGTCCCGGCAGGATGAAGGCTGTCCGCCCTCCTGGTCGTATTAGCCACTAAGTAACTCCATATCGTTGCTGTGGGGAAGAAACCTTGTAACTCCATAAGCATGTATTTGTTCATGTTTTTTGTGTTTTTTTATTCATTATCACATCCATTATTTAACCCTATTTGACCGGGAACGCATCTGTGTCATTTTAAAATTTCATTGGCTCTATAAAAATAGCAGATATACAAGCTTTTTTTTTTAAATCGTGAAAATGTGTGCAAATCTTTAGTTTGAATTTATATATACTTTTTTAAAGCGAAAGTTTTTTAACTCAAATCTTTGCTTCTGGGGATTTTACAAATGTCTTCTAAATCCTAACAGTTTTTTTTTTCCTAAAGTTTTTTTTTTGTTTTGTTTTACTTATGTTGCTATATTTTCAATGGTTTTCAAACTTTTTTCATGTCAAGGATCCCCAAAATAATATGTATTTGTCCACGGACCCCTTCCCATTTAAAAATATTTTGTTCCAGGGACCCCCAGAAGCAAATATTTGAGTTGAAAATGATTTGCACACATTTTCAAGATTTTTCTAAAAAATAGCAGATCTACAAGCTCATAGCGCGGCACTCGGTGCCGCGCTATGAGCTTGTGTATCCGCTATTTTTGAATAGCCAAAAGAAATTAAAATGACACACATGCGTTCCCTTCCCGGCCTTAAAGGGTTAACCAAGTAAAAATACTCGTAATTGAGATAAAAAAAAATATTTTCCAAGAGTGTACCTGGCCAAGAGGCAGCGTTATTACAAACGATAGACAAACAATACAAAACAAATACATAAACATGTGTATTGTTTTGCATTCATTTGAGGAAATGAATGCCCTATTCATCGTATAAAGAGTGTCGCACAAAAGCAGTGAAAATAGCAGATCTACCACGTTGTCAGCTTTTAGATCTACTATTTTTCACTATTTCAAAATGTGTTATAACATAATAATAATAATAAAAAAAGGAACGGTTTTGGACCTGCGAGGTTTCTACCCGGACAGCGACAATATGTTTTATGACTGTCTGTATAGTCTGTAATCCTATTAGCAGCAATTACACTGCGGCTGCCAAGAGCACGCGTAAATCCTTCAATCACACAACCACACACACACACACACACACACGCACACACACACACACACACACACACACACACACACACACACACACACACACACACACACACACACACACACACACACACACACACACACACACACACGCGTTTGTATTACTACACTTGTGCGGACATCGACATTTTTACTACACGTCGAAAATAGGCAATCTACTTTTAGATTGGCTATTTCTTTCGCTGCATAAATCAGACATCACTCCCAACCCCAACCGCTATAAAGTAAATAGTAACTAAAGCTGTCAAATAACTGTAGCTGAGTTTAAAAAAAAGTACTTTTTTTTTCCAGGGCTGGGATTGGATTAGGCAGGGGGGCGGGGTGGAGCAGGTTTTTTTTATTTTATTTTTTATGCAGTCATTTGCAATGACAGCATGGTTGACTTGTTGACTTGAAACACGACCTCATCCTCCCTTACATACTCTACCCCCCTCCCTCCCTCCCCCCTCACCCCCACCTTTCCGAAAGCATGAAACTTGCACGAACAGCCCGACTCAAACGAATGCTCTACTAACCCTAACCGCTTCAAAAACCAATGAACCGATATGCACTGAGGCAATGACGTGGAAAAACTGCACTGTTTTTGATCCGGAGAAATGTATTTTTTGAAGCTGCAATCTAGGAATTTAACCCATTTTAGACCTGGAACGCACCTGTGTC